>NW_028233757.1:0-145194 GCF_054856555.1 Leptonotus elevatus | reverse complement strand
CATTTTCACCTGAAGTGTACAATCAGGCTGAAAATGCATTTAAAAGCCATAAAAAGTTCATTTTGGCTCTCACACCTTAACTAAATGTTGTAGACTCAAACTTTTTGCTGTCATTAGTGTATTTTAGCAAAATGAAGATGATTCAAGCATTAATTTCATTGTGCTTTTGCTCATTTGAAGATTTTGACATTTTCACCTGAAGTGTACAATTAGGGGCTGAAAACGCGTTTAAAGCAATAAAAAGTTCATTTTGGCTCTCACACCTTAACTAAATGTTGTAGACTCAAACTTTTTGCTGTCATTAGTGTATTTTAGCAAAATGAAGATGATTCAAGCATTAATTTCATTGTGCTTTTGCTCATTTTGAAGATTTTGACATTTTCACCTGAAGTGTACAATCAGGCTGAAAATGCATTTAAAAGCCATAAAAAGTTCATTTTGGCTCTCACACCTTAACTAAATGTTGTAGACTCAAACTTTTTGCTGTCATTAGTATATTTGAGCAAAATGAAGATGATTCAAGCATTAATTTTATTGTGCTTTTGCTCATTTGAAGATTTTGACATTTTCCACCTGAAGTGTACAATCGGGCTGAAAATGCATTTAAAAGCCATAAAAAGTTCATTTTGGCTCTCACACCTTAACTAAATGTTGTAGACCTCAAACTTTTTGCTGTCATTAGTGTATTTTTAGCAAAATGAAGATGATTCAAGCATTAATTTCATTGTGCTTTTGCTCATTTTGAAGATTTTGACATTTTCACCTGAAGTGTACAATCGGGCTGAAAATGCATTTTAAAGCCATAAAAAGTTCATTTTGGCTCTCACACCTTAACTAAATGTTGTAGACTCAAACTTTTTGCTGTCATTAGTGTATTTTAGCAAAATGAAGATGATTCAAGCATTAATTTCATTGTGCTTTTGCTCATTTTGAAGATTTTGACATTTTCACCTGAAGTGTACAATCGGGCTGAAAATGCATTTAAAGCAATAAAAAGTTCATTTTGGCTCTCACACCTTAACTAAATGTTGTAGATTCAAACTTTTTGCTGTCATTAGTGTATTTTAGCAAAATGAAGATGATTCAAGCATTAATTTCATTGTGCTTTTGCTCATTTTGAAGATTTTGACATTTTCACCTGAAGTGTACAATTAGGGGCTGAAAACCGCGTTTAAAAGCAATAAAAAGTTCATTTTGGCTCTCACACACCTTAACTAAATGTTGTAGACTCAAACTTTTTGCTGTCATTAGTATATTTTAGCAAAATGAAGATGATTCAAGCATTAATTTTATTGTGCTTTTGCTCATTTTGAAGATTTTGACATTTTCACCTGAAGTGTACAATCGGGCTGAAAATGCATTTAAAGCCATAAAAAGTTCATTTTGGCTCTCACACCTTAACTAAATGTTGTAGACTCAAAACTTTTTGCTGTCATTAGTGTATGTTAGCAAAAATGAAGATGATTCAAGCATTAATTTCATTGTGCTTTTGCTCATTTTGAAGATTTTGACATTTTCACCTGAAGTGTACAATCAGGCTGAAAATGCATTAAAAAAGCCATAAAAAGTTCATTTTGGCTCTCACACCTTAACTAAATGTTGTAGACTCAAACTTTTTGCTGTCATTAGTGTATTTTAGCAAAATGAAGATGATTCAAGCATTAATTTCATTGTGCTTTTGCTCATTTTGAAGATTTTGACATTTTCACCTGAAGTGTACAATTAGGGGCTGAAAACCGCGTTTAAAAGCAATAAAAAGTTCATTTTGGCTCTCACACCTTAACTAAATGTTGTAGACTCAAACTTTTTGCTGTCATTAGTATATTTTAGCAAAATGAAGATGATTCAAGCATTAATTTCATTGTGCTTTTGCTCATTTTGAAGATTTTGACATTTCACCTGAAGGTGTACAATCGGGCTGAAAATGCAGTTTTAAAGCCATAAAAAGTTCATTTTTGGCTCTCACACCTTAACTAAATGTTGTAGACCTCAAACTTTTTGCTGTCATTAGTGTATGTTAGCAAATGAAGATGATTCAAGCATTAATTTCATTGTGCTTTTGCTCATTTTGAAGATTTTGGACATTTTCACCTGAAGTGTACAATCAGGCTGAAAATGCATTTAAAGCCATAAAAAGTTCATTTTGGCTCTCACAACCTTAACTAAATGTTGTAGACTCAAACTTTTTGCTGTCATTAGTGTATTTTAGCAAAATGAAGATGATTCAAGCATTAATTTCATTGTGCTTTTGCTCATATTGAAGATTTTGACATTTTCACCTGAAGTGTACAATCAGGCTGAAAATGCATTTAAAGCCATAAAAAGTTCATTTTGGCTCTCACACCTTAACTAAATGTTGTAGACCTCAAACTTTTGCTGTCATTAGTGTATTTTAGCAAAATGAAGATGATTCAAGCATTAATTTCATTGTGCTTTTGCTCATTTTGAAGATTTTGACATTTTCACCTGAAGTGTACAATTAGGGGCTGAAAACCGCGTTTAAAGCAATAAAAAGTTCATTTTGGCTCTCACACCTTAACTAAATGTTGTAGACTCAAACTTTTTGCTGTCATTAGTGTATTTTAAGCAAAAATGAAGATGATTCAAGCATTAATTTTATTGTGCTTTTGCTCATTTTGAAGATTTTGACATTTTCACCTGAAGTGTACAATCGGGCTGAAAATGCATTTAAAGCCATAAAAAGTTCATTTTGGCTCTCACACCTTAACTAAATGTTGTAGACCCTCAAACTTTTTGCTGTCATTAGTGTATTTTAGCAAAATGAAGATGATTCAAGCATTAATTTCATTGTGCTTTTGCTCATTTTGAAGATTTTGACATTTTCACCTGAAGTGTACAATCGGGCTTAAAATGCATTTAAAGCCATAAAAAGTTCATTTTGGCTCTCACACCTTAACTAAATGTTGTAGACTCAAACTTTTTGCTGTCATTAGTGTATGTTAGCAAAATGAAGATGATTCAAGCATTAATTTCATTGTGCTTTTGCTCATTTTGAAGATTTGACATTTTCCCCCTGAAGTGTACAATCAGGCTGAAAATGCATTTAAAAGCCATAAAAAGTTCATTTTGGCTCTCACACCTTAACTAAATGTTGTAGACTCAACTTTTTTGCTGTCATTAGTGTATTTTAGCAAAATGAAGATGATTCAAGCATTAATTTCATTGTGCTTTTGCTCATTTTGAAGATTTTGACATTTTCACCTGAAGTGTACAATTAGGGGCTGGAAAACGCGTTTAAAAAGCAATAAAAAAGTTCATTTTGGCTCTCACACCTTAACTAAATGTTGTAGACTCAAACTTTTTGCTGTCATTAGTATATTTTTAGCAAAATGAAGATGATTCAAGCATTAATTTTATTGTGCTTTTGCTCATTTTGAAGATTTTGACATTTTCACCTGAAGTGTACAATCGGGCTGAAAATGCATTTAAAGCCATAAAAAGTTCATTTTGGCTCTCACACCTTAACTAAATGTTGTAGACTCAAACTTTTTTGCTGTCATTAGTGTATGTTAGCAAAATGAAGATGATTCAAAGCATTAATTTCATTGTGCTTTTTGCTCATTTTGAAGATTTTGACATTTTCACCTGAAGTGTACAATCAGGCTGAAAATGCATTTAAAGCCATAAAAAGTTCATTTTGGCTCTCACACCTTAACTAAATGTTGTAGACTCAAACTTTTTGCTGTCATTAGTGTATTTGAGCAAAATGAAGATGATTCAAGCATTAATTTCATTGTGCTTTTGCTCATTTGAAGATTTTGACATTTTCACCTGAAGTGTACAATCAGGCTGAAAATGCATTTAAAAGCCATAAAAAGTTCATTTTGGCTCTCACACCTTAACTAAATGTTGTAGACTCAAACTTTTGCTGTCATTAGTGTATTTTAGCAAAATGAAGATGATTCAAGCATTAATTTTCATTGTGCTTTTGCTCATTTTGAAGATTTTGACATTTTCACCTGAAGTGTACAATTAGGGGCTGAAAACCGCGTTTTAAAAGCAAATAAAAAGTTCATTTTGGCTCTCACACCTTAACTAAATGTTGTAGACTCAAACTTTTTGCTGTCATTAGTGTATTTTAGCAAAATGAAGATGATTCAAGCATTAATTTCATTGTGCTTTTGCTCATTTTGAAGATTTTGACATTTTCACCTGAAGTGTACAATCAGGCTGAAAATGCATTTAAAGCCATAAAAAGTTCATTTTGGCTCTCACACCTTAACTAAAATGTTGTAGACTCAAACTTTTTGCTGTCATTAGTATATTGAGCAAAATGAAGATGATTCAAGCATTAATTTTATTGTGCTTTTGCTCATTTTGAAGATTTTGACATTTTCACCTGAAGTGTACAATCGGGCTGAAAATGCATTTAAAGCCATAAAAAGTTCATTTTGGCTCTCACTACACCTTAACTAAATGTTGTAGACTCAAACTTTTTGCTGTCATTAGTGTATTTTAGCAAAATGAAGATGATTCAAGCATTAATTTCATTGTGCTTTTGCTCATTTTGAAGATTTTGACATTTTCACCTGAAGTGTACAATCGGGCTGAAAATGCATTTAAAAGCCATAAAAAGTTCATTTTGGCTCTCACACCTTAACTAAATGTTGTAGACTCAAACTTTTTGCTGTCATTAGTGTATTTTAGCAAAATGAAGATGATTCAAGCATTAATTTCATTGTGCTTTTGCTCATTTTGAAGATTTTGACATTTTCACCTGAAGTGTACAATCGGGCTGAAAATGCATTTAAAGCAATAAAAAGTTCATTTTGGCTCTCACAACCTTAACTAAATGTTGTAGATTCAAACTTTTTGCTGTCATTAGTGTATTTTAGCAAAATGAAGATGATTCAAGCATTAATTTCATTGTGCTCTTTGCTCATTTTGAAGATTTTGACATTTTCACCTGAAGTGTACAATTAGGGGCTGAAAAACCGCGTTTAAAAGCAATAAAAAGTTCATTTTGGCTCTCACACCTTAACTAAATGTTGTAGACTCAAACTTTTTGCTGTCATTAGTATATTTTAGCAAAATGAAGATGATTCAAGCATTAATTTTATTGTGCTTTTGCTCATTTTGAAGATTTTGACATTTTCACCTGAAGTGTACAATCGGGCTGAAAATGCATTTAAAGCCATAAAAAGTTCATTTTGGCTCTCACACCATATAACTAAATGTTGTAGACTCAAACTTTTTGCTGTCATTAGTGTATGTTAGCAAAATGAAGATGATTCAAGCATTAATTTCATTGTGCTTTTGCTCATTTTGAAGATTTTGACATTTTCACCTGAAGTGTACAATCAGGCTGAAAATGCATTTTAAAGCCATAAAAAGTTCATTTTGGCTCTCACACCTTAACTAAATGTTGTAGACTCAAACTTTTTGCTGTCATTAGTGTATTTTAGCAAAATGAAGATGATTCAAGCATTAATTTCATTGTGCTTTTGCTCATTTTGAAGATTTTGACATTTTCACCTGAAGTGTACAATTAGGGCTGAAAACCGCGTTTAAAGCAATTAAAAAGTTCATTTTGGCTCTCACACCTTAACTAAATGTTGTAGACTCAAACTTTTTGCTGTCATTAGTATATTTTAGCAAAATGAAGATGATTCAAGCATTAATTTTCATTGTGCTTTTGCTCATTTTGAAGATTTTGACATTTTCACCTGAAGTGTACAATCGGGCTGAAAATGCATTTAAAGCCATAAAAAGTTCATTTTGGCTCTCACACCTTAACTAAATGTTGTAGACTCAACTTTTTGCTGTCATTAGTGTATGTTAGCAAAATGAAGATGATTCAAGCATTAATTTTCATTGTGCTTTTGCTCATTTTGAAGATTTTGACATTTTCACCTGAAGTGTACAATCAGGCTGAAAATGCATTTAAAGCCATAAAAAGTTCATTTGGCTCTCACACCTTAACTAAATGTTGTAGACTCAAACTTTTTGCTGTCATTAGTGTATTTTAGGCAAAATGAAGATGATTCAAGCATTAATTTCATTGTGCTTTTGCTCATATTGAAGATTTTGACATTTTCACACTGAAGTGTACAATCAGGCTGAAAATGCATTTAAAAGCCATAAAAAGTTCATTTTGGCTCTCACACCCTTAACTAAATGTTGTAGACTCAAACTTTTTGCTGTCATTAGTGTATTTTAGCAAAAATGAAGATGATTCAAGCATTAATTTCATTGTGCTTTTGCTCATTTTGAAGATTTTGACATTTTCACCTGAAGTGTACAATTAGGGGCTGAAAACGCGTTTTAAAAGCAATAAAAAGTTCATTTTGGCTCTCACAACCTTAACTAAATGTTGTAGACTCAAACTTTTTGCTGTCATTAGTGTATTTTAGCAAAATGAAGATGATTCAAGCATTAATTTTATTGTGCTTTTGCTCATTTTGAAGATTTTGACATTTTCACCTGAAGTGTACAATCGGGCTGAAAATGCATTTAAAGCCATAAAAAGTTCATTTTGGCTCTCACACCTTAACTAAATGTTGTAGACTCAAACTTTTTGCTGTCATTAGTGTATTTTAGCAAAATGAAGATGATTCAAGCATTAATTTCATTGTGCTTTTGCTCATTTTGAAGATTTTGACATTTTCACCTGAAGTGTACAATCGGGCTTAAAATGCATTTAAAGCCATAAAAAGTTCATTTTGGCTCTCACACCTTAACTAAATGTTGTAGACTCAAACTTTTTGCTGTCATTAGTGTATGTTAGCAAAATGAAGATGATTCAAGCATTAATTTCATTGTGCTTTTGCTCATTTTGAAGATTTTGACATTTTCCCCTGAAGTGTACAATCAGGCTGAAAATGCATTTAAAGCCATAAAAAGTTCATTTTGGCTCTCACACCTTAACTAAATGTTGTAGACTCAAACTTTTTGCTGTCATTAGTGTATTTTAGCAAAATGAAGATGATTCAAGCATTAATTTCATTGTGCTTTTGCTCATTTTGAAGATTTTGACATTTTCACCTGAAGTGTACAATTAGGGGCTGAAAACGCGTTTAAAGCAATAAAAAGTTCATTTTGGCTCTCACACCTTAACTAAATGTTGTAGACTCAAACTTTTTGCTGTCATTAGTATATTTTAGCAAAATGAAGATGATTCAAGCATTAATTTTATTGTGCTTTTGCTCATTTTGAAGATTTTGACATTTTCACCTGAAGTGTACAATCGGGCTGAAAATGCATTTAAAGCCATAAAAAGTTCATTTTGGCTCTCACACCTTAACTAAATGTTGTAGACTCAAACTTTTTGCTGTCATTAGTGTATGTTAGCAAAATGAAGATGATTCAAGCATTAATTTCATTGTGCTTTTGCTCATTTTGAAGATTTTGACATTTTCACCTGAAGTGTACAATCAGGCTGAAAATGCATTTAAAGCCATAAAAAGTTCATTTTGGCTCTCACACCTTAACTAAATGTTGTAGACTCAAACTTTTTGCTGTCATTAGTGTATTTGAGCAAAATGAAGATGATTCAAGCATTAATTTCATTGTGCTTTTGCTCATTTTGAAGATTTTGACATTTTCACCTGAAGTGTACAATCAGGCTGAAAATGCATTTAAAGCCATAAAAAGTTCATTTTGGCTCTCACACCTTAACTAAATGTTGTAGACTCAAACTTTTTGCTGTCATTAGTGTATTTTAGCAAAATGAAGATGATTCAAGCATTAATTTCATTGTGCTTTTGCTCATTTTGAAGATTTTGACATTTTCACCTGAAGTGTACAATTAGGGGCTGAAAACGCGTTTAAAGCAATAAAAAGTTCATTTTGGCTCTCACACCTTAACTAAATGTTGTAGACTCAAACTTTTTGCTGTCATTAGTGTATTTTAGCAAAATGAAGATGATTCAAGCATTAATTTCATTGTGCTTTTGCTCATTTTGAAGATTTTGACATTTTCACCTGAAGTGTACAATCAGGCTGAAAATGCATTTAAAGCCATAAAAAGTTCATTTTGGCTCTCACACCTTAACTAAATGTTGTAGACTCAAACTTTTTGCTGTCATTAGTATATTTGAGCAAAATGAAGATGATTCAAGCATTAATTTTATTGTGCTTTTGCTCATTTTGAAGATTTTGACATTTTCACCTGAAGTGTACAATCGGGCTGAAAATGCATTTAAAGCCATAAAAAGTTCATTTTGGCTCTCACACCTTAACTAAATGTTGTAGACTCAAACTTTTTGCTGTCATTAGTGTATTTTAGCAAAATGAAGATGATTCAAGCATTAATTTCATTGTGCTTTTGCTCATTTTGAAGATTTTGACATTTTCACCTGAAGTGTACAATCGGGCTGAAAATGCATTTAAAGCCATAAAAAGTTCATTTTGGCTCTCACACCTTAACTAAATGTTGTAGACTCAAACTTTTTGCTGTCATTAGTGTATTTTAGCAAAATGAAGATGATTCAAGCATTAATTTCATTGTGCTTTTGCTCATTTTGAAGATTTTGACATTTTCACCTGAAGTGTACAATCGGGCTGAAAATGCATTTAAAGCAATAAAAAGTTCATTTTGGCTCTCACACCTTAACTAAATGTTGTAGATTCAAACTTTTTGCTGTCATTAGTGTATTTTAGCAAAATGAAGATGATTCAAGCATTAATTTCATTGTGCTTTTGCTCATTTTGAAGATTTTGACATTTTCACCTGAAGTGTACAATTAGGGGCTGAAAACGCGTTTAAAGCAATAAAAAGTTCATTTTGGCTCTCACACCTTAACTAAATGTTGTAGACTCAAACTTTTTGCTGTCATTAGTATATTTTAGCAAAATGAAGATGATTCAAGCATTAATTTTATTGTGCTTTTGCTCATTTTGAAGATTTTGACATTTTCACCTGAAGTGTACAATCGGGCTGAAAATGCATTTAAAGCCATAAAAAGTTCATTTTGGCTCTCACACCTTAACTAAATGTTGTAGACTCAAACTTTTTGCTGTCATTAGTGTATGTTAGCAAAATGAAGATGATTCAAGCATTAATTTCATTGTGCTTTTGCTCATTTTGAAGATTTTGACATTTTCACCTGAAGTGTACAATCAGGCTGAAAATGCATTTAAAGCCATAAAAAGTTCATTTTGGCTCTCACACCTTAACTAAATGTTGTAGACTCAAACTTTTTGCTGTCATTAGTGTATTTTAGCAAAATGAAGATGATTCAAGCATTAATTTCATTGTGCTTTTGCTCATTTTGAAGATTTTGACATTTTCACCTGAAGTGTACAATTAGGGGCTGAAAACACGTTTAAAGCAATAAAAAGTTCATTTTGGCTCTCACACCTTAACTAAATGTTGTAGACTCAAACTTTTTGCTGTCATTAGTATATTTTAGCAAAATGAAGATGATTCAAGCATTAATTTCATTGTGCTTTTGCTCATTTTGAAGATTTTGACATTTTCACCTGAAGTGTACAATCGGGCTGAAAATGCATTTAAAGCCATAAAAAGTTCATTTTGGCTCTCACACCTTAACTAAATGTTGTAGACTCAAACTTTTTGCTGTCATTAGTGTATGTTAGCAAAATGAAGATGATTCAAGCATTAATTTCATTGTGCTTTTGCTCATTTTGAAGATTTTGACATTTTCACCTGAAGTGTACAATCAGGCTGAAAATGCATTTAAAGCCATAAAAAGTTCATTTTGGCTCTCACACCTTAACTAAATGTTGTAGACTCAAACTTTTTGCTGTCATTAGTGTATTTTAGCAAAATGAAGATGATTCAAGCATTAATTTCATTGTGCTTTTGCTCATATTGAAGATTTTGACATTTTCACCTGAAGTGTACAATCAGGCTGAAAATGCATTTAAAGCCATAAAAAGTTCATTTTGGCTCTCACACCTTAACTAAATGTTGTAGACTCAAACTTTTTGCTGTCATTAGTGTATTTTAGCAAAATGAAGATGATTCAAGCATTAATTTCATTGTGCTTTTGCTCATTTTGAAGATTTTGACATTTTCACCTGAAGTGTACAATTAGGGGCTGAAAACGCGTTTAAAGCAATAAAAAGTTCATTTTGGCTCTCACACCTTAACTAAATGTTGTAGACTCAAACTTTTTGCTGTCATTAGTGTATTTTAGCAAAATGAAGATGATTCAAGCATTAATTTTATTGTGCTTTTGCTCATTTTGAAGATTTTGACATTTTCACCTGAAGTGTACAATCGGGCTGAAAATGCATTTAAAGCCATAAAAAGTTCATTTTGGCTCTCACACCTTAACTAAATGTTGTAGACTCAAACTTTTTGCTGTCATTAGTGTATTTTAGCAAAATGAAGATGATTCAAGCATTAATTTCATTGTGCTTTTGCTCATTTTGAAGATTTTGACATTTTCACCTGAAGTGTACAATCGGGCTTAAAATGCATTTAAAGCCATAAAAAGTTCATTTTGGCTCTCACACCTTAACTAAATGTTGTAGACTCAAACTTTTTGCTGTCATTAGTGTATGTTAGCAAAATGAAGATGATTCAAGCATTAATTTCATTGTGCTTTTGCTCATTTTGAAGATTTTGACATTTTCCCCTGAAGTGTACAATCAGGCTGAAAATGCATTTAAAGCCATAAAAAGTTCATTTTGGCTCTCACACCTTAACTAAATGTTGTAGACTCAAACTTTTTGCTGTCATTAGTGTATTTTAGCAAAATGAAGATGATTCAAGCATTAATTTCATTGTGCTTTTGCTCATTTTGAAGATTTTGACATTTTCACCTGAAGTGTACAATTAGGGGCTGAAAACGCGTTTAAAGCAATAAAAAGTTCATTTTGGCTCTCACACCTTAACTAAATGTTGTAGACTCAAACTTTTTGCTGTCATTAGTATATTTTAGCAAAATGAAGATGATTCAAGCATTAATTTTATTGTGCTTTTGCTCATTTTGAAGATTTTGACATTTTCACCTGAAGTGTACAATCGGGCTGAAAATGCATTTAAAGCCATAAAAAGTTCATTTTGGCTCTCACACCTTAACTAAATGTTGTAGACTCAAACTTTTTGCTGTCATTAGTGTATGTTAGCAAAATGAAGATGATTCAAGCATTAATTTCATTGTGCTTTTGCTCATTTTGAAGATTTTGACATTTTCACCTGAAGTGTACAATCAGGCTGAAAATGCATTTAAAGCCATAAAAAGTTCATTTTGGCTCTCACACCTTAACTAAATGTTGTAGACTCAAACTTTTTGCTGTCATTAGTGTATTTGAGCAAAATGAAGATGATTCAAGCATTAATTTCATTGTGCTTTTGCTCATTTTGAAGATTTTGACATTTTCACCTGAAGTGTACAATCAGGCTGAAAATGCATTTAAAGCCATAAAAAGTTCATTTTGGCTCTCACACCTTAACTAAATGTTGTAGACTCAAACTTTTTGCTGTCATTAGTGTATTTTAGCAAAATGAAGATGATTCAAGCATTAATTTCATTGTGCTTTTGCTCATTTTGAAGATTTTGACATTTTCACCTGAAGTGTACAATCAGGCTGAAAATGCATTTAAAGCCATAAAAAGTTCATTTTGGCTCTCACACCTTAACTAAATGTTGTAGACTCAAACTTTTTGCTGTCATTAGTGTATTTTAGCAAAATGAAGATGATTCAAGCATTAATTTCATTGTGCTTTTGCTCATTTTGAAGATTTTGACATTTTCACCTGAAGTGTACAATTAGGGGCTGAAAACGCGTTTAAAGCAATAAAAAGTTCATTTTGGCTCTCACACCTTAACTAAATGTTGTAGACTCAAACTTTTTGCTGTCATTAGTGTATTTTAGCAAAATGAAGATGATTCAAGCATTAATTTCATTGTGCTTTTGCTCATTTTGAAGATTTTGACATTTTCACCTGAAGTGTACAATCAGGCTGAAAATGCATTTAAAGCCATAAAAAGTTCATTTTGGCTCTCACACCTTAACTAAATGTTGTAGACTCAAACTTTTTGCTGTCATTAGTATATTTGAGCAAAATGAAGATGATTCAAGCATTAATTTTATTGTGCTTTTGCTCATTTTGAAGATTTTGACATTTTCACCTGAAGTGTACAATCGGGCTGAAAAATGCATTTAAAGCCATAAAAAGTTCATTTTGGCTCTCACACCTTAACTAAATGTTGTAGACTCAAACTTTTTGCTGTCATTAGTGTATTTTAGCAAAATGAAGATGATTCAAGCATTAATTTCATTGTGCTTTTGCTCATTTTGAAGATTTTGACATTTTCACCTGAAGTGTACAATCGGGCTGAAAATGCATTTAAAGCCATAAAAAGTTCATTTTGGCTCTCACACCTTAACTAAATGTTGTAGACTCAAACTTTTTGCTGTCATTAGTGTATTTTAGCAAAATGAAGATGATTCAAGCATTAATTTCATTGTGCTTTTGCTCATTTTGAAGATTTTGACATTTTCACCTGAAGTGTACAATCGGGCTGAAAATGCATTTAAAGCCATAAAAAGTTCATTTTGGCTCTCACACCTTAACTAAATGTTGTAGACTCAAACTTTTTGCTGTCATTAGTGTATGTTAGCAAAATGAAGATGATTCAAGCATTAATTTCATTGTGCTTTTGCTCATTTTGAAGATTTTGACATTTTCACCTGAAGTGTACAATCAGGCTGAAAATGCATTTAAAGCCATAAAAAGTTCATTTTGGCTCTCACACCTTAACTAAATGTTGTAGACTCAAACTTTTTGCTGTCATTAGTGTATTTTAGCAAAATGAAGATGATTCAAGCATTAATTTCATTGTGCTTTTGCTCATTTTGAAGATTTTGACATTTTCACCTGAAGTGTACAATCAGGCTGAAAATGCATTTAAAGCCATAAAAAGTTCATTTTGGCTCTCACACCTTAACTAAATGTTGTAGACTCAAACTTTTTGCTGTCATTAGTGTATTTTAGCAAAATGAAGATGATTCAAGCATTAATTTCATTGTGCTTTTGCTCATTTTGAAGATTTTGACATTTTCACCTGAAGTGTACAATTAGGGGCTGAAAACGCGTTTAAAGCAATAAAAAGTTCATTTTGGCTCTCACACCTTAACTAAATGTTGTAGACTCAAACTTTTTGCTGTCATTAGTGTATTTTAGCAAAATGAAGATGATTCAAGCATTAATTTCATTGTGCTTTTGCTCATTTTGAAGATTTTGACATTTTCACCTGAAGTGTACAATCAGGCTGAAAATGCATTTAAAGCCATAAAAAGTTCATTTTGGCTCTCACACCTTAACTAAATGTTGTAGACTCAAACTTTTTGCTGTCATTAGTATATTTGAGCAAAATGAAGATGATTCAAGCATTAATTTTATTGTGCTTTTGCTCATTTTGAAGATTTTGACATTTTCACCTGAAGTGTACAATCGGGCTGAAAATGCATTTAAAGCCATAAAAAGTTCATTTTGGCTCTCACACCTTAACTAAATGTTGTAGACTCAAACTTTTTGCTGTCATTAGTGTATTTTAGCAAAATGAAGATGATTCAAGCATTAATTTCATTGTGCTTTTGCTCATTTTGAAGATTTTGACATTTTCACCTGAAGTGTACAATCGGGCTGAAAATGCATTTAAAGCCATAAAAAGTTCATTTTGGCTCTCACACCTTAACTAAATGTTGTAGACTCAAACTTTTTGCTGTCATTAGTGTATTTTAGCAAAATGAAGATGATTCAAGCATTAATTTCATTGTGCTTTTGCTCATTTTGAAGATTTTGACATTTTCACCTGAAGTGTACAATCGGGCTGAAAATGCATTTAAAGCCATAAAAAGTTCATTTTGGCTCTCACACCTTAACTAAATGTTGTAGACTCAAACTTTTTGCTGTCATTAGTGTATGTTAGCAAAATGAAGATGATTCAAGCATTAATTTCATTGTGCTTTTGCTCATTTTGAAGATTTTGACATTTTCACCTGAAGTGTACAATCAGGCTGAAAATGCATTTAAAGCCATAAAAAGTTCATTTTGGCTCTCACACCTTAACTAAATGTTGTAGACTCAAACTTTTTGCTGTCATTAGTGTATTTTAGCAAAATGAAGATGATTCAAGCATTAATTTCATTGTGCTTTTGCTCATTTTGAAGATTTTGACATTTTCACCTGAAGTGTACAATCAGGCTGAAAATGCATTTAAAGCCATAAAAAGTTCATTTTGGCTCTCACACCTTAACTAAATGTTGTAGACTCAAACTTTTTGCTGTCATTAGTATATTTGAGCAAAATGAAGATGATTCAAGCATTAATTGTATTGTGCTTTTGCTCATTTTGAAGATTTTGACATTTTCACCTGAAGTGTACAATCGGGCTGAAAATGCATTTAAAGCCATAAAAAGTTCATTTTGGCTCTCACACCTTAACTAAATGTTGTAGACTCAAACTTTTTGCTGTCATTAGTGTATTTTAGCAAAATGAAGATGATTCAAGCATTAATTTCATTGTGCTTTTGCTCATTTTGAAGATTTTGACATTTTCACCTGAAGTGTACAATTAGGGGCTGAAAACGCGTTTAAAGCAATAAAAAGTTCATTTTGGCTCTCACACCTTAACTAAATGTTGTAGACTCAAACTTTTTGCTGTCATTAGTGTATGTTAGCAAAATGAAGATGATTCAAGCATTAATTTCATTGTGCTTTTGCTCATTTTGAAGATTTTGACATTTTCACCTGAAGTGTACAATTAGGGGCTGAAAACGCGTTTAAAGCAATAAAAAGTTCATTTTGGCTCTCACACCTTAACTAAATGTTGTAGACTCAAACTTTTTGCTGTCATTAGTGTATTTTAGCAAAATGAAGATGATTCAAGCATTAATTTCATTGTGCTTTTGCTCATTTTGAAGATTTTGACATTTTCACCTGAAGTGTACAATTAGGGGCTGAAAACGCGTTTAAAGCAATAAAAAGTTCATTTTGGCTCTCACACCTTAACTAAATGTTGTAGACTCAAACTTTTTGCTGTCATTAGTATATTTTAGCAAAATGAAGATGATTCAAGCATTAATTGTATTGTGCTTTTGCTCATTTTGAAGATTTTGACATTTTCACCTGAAGTGTACAATCGGGCTGAAAATGCATTTAAAGCCATAAAAAGTTCATTTTGGCTCTCACACCTTAACTAAATGTTGTAGACTCAAACTTTTTGCTGTCATTAGTGTATGTTAGCAAAATGAAGATGATTCAAGCATTAATTTCATTGTGCTTTTGCTCATTTTGAAGATTTTGACATTTTCACCTGAAGTGTACAATCGGGCTGAAAATGCATTTAAAGCCATAAAAAGTTCATTTTGGCTCTCACACCTTAACTAAATGTTGTAGACTCAAACTTTTTGCTGTCATTAGTGTATTTTAGCAAATTGAAGATGATTCAAGCATTAATTTTATTGTGCTTTTGCTCATTTTGAAGATTTTGACATTTTCACCTGAAGTGTACAATCGGGCTGAAAATGCATTTAAAGCAATAAAAAGTTCATTTTGGCTCTCACACCTTAACTAAATGTTGTAGATTCAAACTTTTTGCTGTCATTAGTGTATTTTAGCAAAATGAAGATGATTCAAGCATTAATTTCATTGTGCTTTTGCTCATTTTGAAGATTTTGACATTTTCACCTGAAGTGTACAATTAGGGGCTGAAAACGCGTTTAAAGCAATAAAAAGTTCATTTTGGCTCTCACACCTTAACTAAATGTTGTAGACTCAAACTTTTTGCTGTCATTAGTATATTTTAGCAAAATGAAGATGATTCAAGCATTAATTTTATTGTGCTTTTGCTCATTTTGAAGATTTTGACATTTTCACCTGAAGTGTACAATCGGGCTGAAAATGCATTTAAAGCCATAAAAAGTTCATTTTGGCTCTCACACCTTAACTAAATGTTGTAGACTCAAACTTTTTGCTGTCATTAGTGTATGTTAGCAAAATGAAGATGATTCAAGCATTAATTTCATTGTGCTTTTGCTCATTTTGAAGATTTTGACATTTTCACCTGAAGTGTACAATCAGGCTGAAAATGCATTTAAAGCCATAAAAAGTTCATTTTGGCTCTCACACCTTAACTAAATGTTGTAGACTCAAACTTTTTGCTGTCATTAGTGTATTTTAGCAAAATGAAGATGATTCAAGCATTAATTTCATTGTGCTTTTGCTCATTTTGAAGATTTTGACATTTTCACCTGAAGTGTACAATTAGGGGCTGAAAACGCGTTTAAAGCAATAAAAAGTTCATTTTGGCTCTCACACCTTAACTAAATGTTGTAGACTCAAACTTTTTGCTGTCATTAGTATATTTTAGCAAAATGAAGATGATTCAAGCATTAATTTCATTGTGCTTTTGCTCATTTTGAAGATTTTGACATTTTCACCTGAAGTGTACAATCGGGCTGAAAATGCATTTAAAGCCATAAAAAGTTCATTTTGGCTCTCACACCTTAACTAAATGTTGTAGACTCAAACTTTTTGCTGTCATTAGTGTATGTTAGCAAAATGAAGATGATTCAAGCATTAATTTCATTGTGCTTTTGCTCATTTTGAAGATTTTGACATTTTCACCTGAAGTGTACAATCAGGCTGAAAATGCATTTAAAGCCATAAAAAGTTCATTTTGGCTCTCACACCTTAACTAAATGTTGTAGACTCAAACTTTTTGCTGTCATTAGTGTATTTTAGCAAAATGAAGATGATTCAAGCATTAATTTCATTGTGCTTTTGCTCATATTGAAGATTTTGACATTTTCACCTGAAGTGTACAATCAGGCTGAAAATGCATTTAAAGCCATAAAAAGTTCATTTTGGCTCTCACACCTTAACTAAATGTTGTAGACTCAAACTTTTTGCTGTCATTAGTGTATTTTAGCAAAATGAAGATGATTCAAGCATTAATTTCATTGTGCTTTTGCTCATTTTGAAGATTTTGACATTTTCACCTGAAGTGTACAATTAGGGGCTGAAAACGCGTTTAAAGCAATAAAAAGTTCATTTTGGCTCTCACACCTTAACTAAATGTTGTAGACTCAAACTTTTTGCTGTCATTAGTATATTTTAGCAAAATGAAGATGATTCAAGCATTAATTTTATTGTGCTTTTGCTCATTTTGAAGATTTTGACATTTTCACCTGAAGTGTACAATCGGGCTGAAAATGCATTTAAAGCCATAAAAAGTTCATTTTGGCTCTCACACCTTAACTAAATATTGTAGACTCAAACTTTTTGTTGTCATTAGTGTATGTTAGCAAAATGAAGATGATTCAAGCATTAATTTCATTGTGCTTTTGCTCATTTTGAAGATTTTGACATTTTCACCTGAAGTGTACAATCAGGCTGAAAATGCATTTAAAGCCATAAAAAGTTCATTTTGGCTCTCACACCTTAACTAAATGTTGTAGACTCAAACTTTTTGCTGTCATTAGTGTATTTGAGCAAAATGAAGATGATTCAAGCATTAATTTCATTGTGCTTTTGCTCATTTTGAAGATTTTGACATTTTCACCTGAAGTGTACAATCAGGCTGAAAATGCATTTAAAGCCATAAAAAGTTCATTTTGGCTCTCACACCTTAACTAAATGTTGTAGACTCAAACTTTTTGCTGTCATTAGTGTATGTTAGCAAAATGAAGATGATTCAAGCATTAATTTCATTGTGCTTTTGCTCATTTTGAAGATTTTGACATTTTCACCTGAAGTGTACAATCAGGCTGAAAATGCATTTAAAGCCATAAAAAGTTCATTTTGGCTCTCACACCTTAACTAAATGTTGTAGACTCAAACTTTTTGCTGTCATTAGTGTATTTTAGCAAAATGAAGATGATTCAAGCATTAATTTCATTGTGCTTTTGCTCATTTTGAAGATTTTGACATTTTCACCTGAAGTGTACAATCAGGCTGAAAATGCATTTAAAGCCATAAAAAGTTCATTTTGGCTCTCACACCTTAACTAAATGTTGTAGACTCAAACTTTTTGCTGTCATTAGTGTATTTTAGCAAAATGAAGATGATTCAAGCATTAATTTCATTGTGCTTTTGCTCATTTTGAAGATTTTGACATTTTCACCTGAAGTGTACAATTAGGGGCTGAAAACGCGTTTAAAGCAATAAAAAGTTCATTTGGCTCTCACACCTTAACTAAATGTTGTAGACTCAAACTTTTTGCTGTCATTAGTATATTTTAGCAAAATGAAGATGATTCAAGCATTAATTTCATTGTGCTTTTGCTCATTTTGAAGATTTTGACATTTTCACCTGAAGTGTACAATTAGGGGCTGAAAACGCGTTTAAAGCAATAAAAAGTTCATTTTGGCTCTCACACCTTAACTAAATGTTGTAGACTCAAACTTTTTGCTGTCATTAGTATATTTTAGCAAAATGAAGATGATTCAAGCATTAATTTTATTGTGCTTTTGCTCATTTTGAAGATTTTGACATTTTCACCTGAAGTGTACAATCGGGCTGAAAATGCATTTAAAGCCATAAAAAGTTCATTTTGGCTCTCACACCTTAACTAAATGTTGTAGACTCAAACTTTTTGCTGTCATTAGTGTATGTTAGCAAAATGAAGATGATTCAAGCATTAATTTCATTGTGCTTTTGCTCATTTTGAAGATTTTGACATTTTCACCTGAAGTGTACAATCAGGCTGAAAATGCATTTAAAGCCATAAAAAGTTCATTTTGGCTCTCACACCTTTACTAAATGTTGTAGACTCAAACTTTTTGCTGTCATTAGTGTATTTGAGCAAAATGAAGATGATTCAAGCATTAATTTCATTGTGCTTTTGCTCATTTTGAAGAATTTGACATTTTCACCTGAAGTGTACAATCAGGCTGAAAATGCATTTAAAGCCATAAAAAGTTCATTTTGGCTCTCACACCTTAACTAAATGTTGTAGACTCAAACTTTTTGCTGTCATTAGTGTATTTTAGCAAAATGAAGATGATTCAAGCATTAATTTCATTGTGCTTTTGCTCATTTTGAAGATTTTGACATTTTCACCTGAAGTGTACAATCAGGCTGAAAATGCATTTAAAGCCATAAAAAGTTCATTTTGGCTCTCACACCTTAACTAAATGTTGTAGACTCAAACTTTTTGCTGTCATTAGTGTATTTTAGCAAAATGAAGATGATTCAAGCATTAATTTCATTGTGCTTTTGCTCATTTTGAAGATTTTGACATTTTCACCTGAAGTGTACAATCGGGCTGAAAATGCATTTAAAGCCATAAAAAGTTCATTTTGGCTCTCACACCTTAACTAAATGTTGTAGACTCAAACTTTTTGCTGTCATTAGTGTATGTTAGCAAAATGAAGATGATTCAAGCATTAATTTCATTGTGCTTTTGCTCATTTTGAAGATTTTGACATTTTCACCTGAAGTGTACAATCGGGCTGAAAATGCATTTAAAGCCATAAAAAGTTCATTTTGGCTCTCACACCTTAACTAAATGTTGTAGACTCAAACTTTTTGCTGTCATTAGTGTATTTTAGCAAATTGAAGATGATTCAAGCATTAATTTTATTGTGCTTTTGCTCATTTTGAAGATTTTGACATTTTCACCTGAAGTGTACAATTAGGGGCTGAAAACGCGTTTAAAGCAATAAAAAGTTCATTTTGGCTCTCACACCTTAACTAAATGTTGTAGACTCAAACTTTTTGCTGTCATTAGTATATTTTAGCAAAATGAAGATGATTCAAGCATTAATTGTATTGTGCTTTTGCTCATTTTGAAGATTTTGACATTTTCACCTGAAGTGTACAATCGGGCTGAAAATGCATTTAAAGCCATAAAAAGTTCATTTTGGCTCTCACACCTTAACTAAATGTTGTAGACTCAAACTTTTTGCTGTCATTAGTGTATGTTAGCAAAATGAAGATGATTCAAGCATTAATTTCATTGTGCTTTTGCTCATTTTGAAGATTTTGACATTTTCACCTGAAGTGTACAATCGGGCTGAAAATGCATTTAAAGCCATAAAAAGTTCATTTTGGCTCTCACACCTTAACTAAATGTTGTAGACTCAAACTTTTTGCTGTCATTAGTGTATTTTAGCAAATTGAAGATGATTCAAGCATTAATTTTATTGTGCTTTTGCTCATTTTGAAGATTTTGACATTTTCACCTGAAGTGTACAATCGGGCTGAAAATGCATTTAAAGCAATAAAAAGTTCATTTTGGCTCTCACACCTTAACTAAATGTTGTAGATTCAAACTTTTTGCTGTCATTAGTGTATTTTAGCAAAATGAAGATGATTCAAGCATTAATTTCATTGTGCTTTTGCTCATTTTGAAGATTTTGACATTTTCACCTGAAGTGTACAATTAGGGGCTGAAAACGCGTTTAAAGCAATAAAAAGTTCATTTTGGCTCTCACACCTTAACTAAATGTTGTAGACTCAAACTTTTTGCTGTCATTAGTATATTTTAGCAAAATGAAGATGATTCAAGCATTAATTTTATTGTGCTTTTGCTCATTTTGAAGATTTTGACATTTTCACCTGAAGTGTACAATCAGGCTGAAAATGCATTTAAAGCCATAAAAAGTTCATTTTGGCTCTCACACCTTAACTAAATGTTGTAGACTCAAACTTTTTGCTGTCATTAGTGTATGTTAGCAAAATGAAGATGATTCAAGCATTAATTTCATTGTGCTTTTGCTCATTTTGAAGATTTTGACATTTTCACCTGAAGTGTACAATCAGGCTGAAAATGCATTTAAAGCCATAAAAAGTTCATTTTGGCTCTCACACCTTAACTAAATGTTGTAGACTCAAACTTTTTGCTGTCATTAGTGTATTTTAGCAAAATGAAGATGATTCAAGCATTAATTTCATTGTGCTTTTGCTCATTTTGAAGATTTTGACATTTTCACCTGAAGTGTACAATCAGGCTGAAAATGCATTTAAAGCCATAAAAAGTTCATTTTGGCTCTCACACCTTAACTAAATGTTGTAGACTCAAACTTTTTGCTGTCATTAGTGTATTTTAGCAAAATGAAGATGATTCAAGCATTAATTTCATTGTGCTTTTGCTCATTTTGAAGATTTTGACATTTTCACCTGAAGTGTACAATTAGGGGCTGAAAACGCGTTTAAAGCAATAAAAAGTTCATTTTGGCTCTCACACCTTAACTAAATGTTGTAGACTCAAACTTTTTGCTGTCATTAGTATATTTTAGCAAAATGAAGATGATTCAAGCATTAATTTTATTGTGCTTTTGCTCATTTTGAAGATTTTGACATTTTCACCTGAAGTGTACAATCGGGCTGAAAATGCATTTAAAGCCATAAAAAGTTCATTTTGGCTCTCACACCTTAACTAAATGTTGTAGACTCAAACTTTTTGCTGTCATTAGTGTATGTTAGCAAAATGAAGATGATTCAAGCATTAATTTCATTGTGCTTTTGCTCATTTTGAAGATTTTGACATTTTCACCTGAAGTGTACAATTAGGGGCTGAAAACGCGTTTAAAGCAATAAAAAGTTCATTTTGGCTCTCACACCTTAACTAAATGTTGTAGACTCAAACTTTTTGCTGTCATTAGTATATTTTAGCAAAATGAAGATGATTCAAGCATTAATTGTATTGTGCTTTTGCTCATTTTGAAGATTTTGACATTTTCACCTGAAGTGTACAATCGGGCTGAAAATGCATTTAAAGCCATAAAAAGTTCATTTTGGCTCTCACACCTTAACTAAATGTTGTAGACTCAAACTTTTTGCTGTCATTAGTGTATGTTAGCAAAATGAAGATGATTCAAGCATTAATTTCATTGTGCTTTTGCTCATTTTGAAGATTTTGACATTTTCACCTGAAGTGTACAATCGGGCTGAAAATGCATTTAAAGCCATAAAAAGTTCATTTTGGCTCTCACACCTTAACTAAATGTTGTAGACTCAAACTTTTTGCTGTCATTAGTGTATTTTAGCAAATTGAAGATGATTCAAGCATTAATTTTATTGTGCTTTTGCTCATTTTGAAGATTTTGACATTTTCACCTGAAGTGTACAATCGGGCTGAAAATGCATTTAAAGCAATAAAAAGTTCATTTTGGCTCTCACACCTTAACTAAATGTTGTAGATTCAAACTTTTTGCTGTCATTAGTGTATTTTAGCAAAATGAAGATGATTCAAGCATTAATTTCATTGTGCTTTTGCTCATTTTGAAGATTTTGACATTTTCACCTGAAGTGTACAATTAGGGGCTGAAAACGCGTTTAAAGCAATAAAAAGTTCATTTTGGCTCTCACACCTTAACTAAATGTTGTAGACTCAAACTTTTTGCTGTCATTAGTATATTTTAGCAAAATGAAGATGATTCAAGCATTAATTTTATTGTGCTTTTGCTCATTTTGAAGATTTTGACATTTTCACCTGAAGTGTACAATCAGGCTGAAAATGCATTTAAAGCCATAAAAAGTTCATTTTGGCTCTCACACCTTAACTAAATGTTGTAGACTCAAACTTTTTGCTGTCATTAGTGTATGTTAGCAAAATGAAGATGATTCAAGCATTAATTTCATTGTGCTTTTGCTCATTTTGAAGATTTTGACATTTTCACCTGAAGTGTACAATCAGGCTGAAAATGCATTTAAAGCCATAAAAAGTTCATTTTGGCTCTCACACCTTAACTAAATGTTGTAGACTCAAACTTTTTGCTGTCATTAGTGTATTTGAGCAAAATGAAGATGATTCAAGCATTAATTTCATTGTGCTTTTGCTCATTTTGAAGATTTTGACATTTTCACCTGAAGTGTACAATCAGGCTGAAAATGCATTTAAAGCCATAAAAAGTTCATTTTGGCTCTCACACCTTAACTAAATGTTGTAGACTCAAACTTTTTGCTGTCATTAGTGTATTTTAGCAAAATGAAGATGATTCAAGCATTAATTTCATTGTGCTTTTGCTCATTTTGAAGATTTTGACATTTTCACCTGAAGTGTACAATTAGGGGCTGAAAACGCGTTTAAAGCAATAAAAAGTTCATTTTGGCTCTCACACCTTAACTAAATGTTGTAGACTCAAACTTTTTGCTGTCATTAGTATATTTTAGCAAAATGAAGATGATTCAAGCATTAATTTTATTGTGCTTTTGCTCATTTTGAAGATTTTGACATTTTCACCTGAAGTGTACAATCGGGCTGAAAATGCATTTAAAGCCATAAAAAGTTCATTTTGGCTCTCACACCTTAACTAAATGTTGTAGACTCAAACTTTTTGCTGTCATTAGTGTATGTTAGCAAAATGAAGATGATTCAAGCATTAATTTCATTGTGCTTTTGCTCATTTTGAAGATTTTGACATTTTCACCTGAAGTGTACAATCAGGCTGAAAATGCATTTAAAGCCATAAAAAGTTCATTTTGGCTCTCACACCTTAACTAAATGTTGTAGACTCAAACTTTTTGCTGTCATTAGTGTATTTTAGCAAAATGAAGATGATTCAAGCATTAATTTCATTGTGCTTTTGCTCATTTTGAAGATTTTGACATTTTCACCTGAAGTGTACAATCAGGCTGAAAATGCATTTAAAGCCATAAAAAGTTCATTTTGGCTCTCACACCTTAACTAAATGTTGTAGACTCAAACTTTTTGCTGTCATTAGTGTATTTTAGCAAAATGAAGATGATTCAAGCATTAATTTCATTGTGCTTTTGCTCATTTTGAAGATTTTGACATTTTCACCTGAAGTGTACAATTAGGGGCTGAAAACGCGTTTAAAGCAATAAAAAGTTCATTTTGGCTCTCACACCTTAACTAAATGTTGTAGACTCGAACTTTTTGCTGTCATTAGTATATTTTAGCAAAATGAAGATGATTCAAGCATTAAGTTTATTGTGCTTTTGCTCATTTTGAAGATTTTGACATTTTCACTTGAAGTGTACAATCGGGCTGAAAATGCATTTAAAGCCATAAAAAGTTCATTTTGGCTCTCACACCTTAACTAAATGTTGTAGACTCAAACTTTTTGCTGTCATTAGTGTATGTTAGCAAAATGAAGATGATTCAAGCATTAATTTCATTGTGCTTTTGCTCATTTTGAAGATTTTGACATTTTCACCTGAAGTGTACAATCAGGCTGAAAATGCATTTAAAGCCATAAAAAGTTCATTTTGGCTCTCACACCTTAACTAAATGTTGTAGACTCAAACTTTTTGCTGTCATTAGTGTATTTGAGCAAAATGAAGATGATTCAAGCATTAATTTCATTGTGCTTTTGCTCATTTTGAAGATTTTGACATTTTCACCTGAAGTGTACAATCAGGCTGAAAATGCATTTAAAGCCATAAAAAGTTCATTTTGGCTCTCACACCTTAACTAAATGTTGTAGACTCAAACTTTTTGCTGTCATTAGTGTATTTTAGCAAAATGAAGATGATTCAAGCATTAATTTCATTGTGCTTTTGCTCATTTTGAAGATTTTGACATTTTCACCTGAAGTGTACAATTAGGGGCTGAAAACGCGTTTAAAGCAATAAAAAGTTCATTTTGGCTCTCACACCTTAACTAAATGTTGTAGACTCAAACTTTTTGCTGTCATTAGTATATTTTAGCAAAATGAAGATGATTCAAGCATTAATTTTATTGTGCTTTTGCTCATTTTGAAGATTTTGACATTTTCACCTGAAGTGTACAATCAGGCTGAAAATGCATTTAAAGCCATAAAAAGTTCATTTTGGCTCTCACACCTTAACTAAATGTTGTAGACTCAAACTTTTTGCTGTCATTAGTGTATGTTAGCAAAATGAAGATGATTCAAGCATTAATTTCATTGTGCTTTTGCTCATTTTGAAGATTTTGACATTTTCACCTGAAGTGTACAATCAGGCTGAAAATGCATTTAAAGCCATAAAAAGTTCATTTTGGCTCTCACACCTTAACTAAATGTTGTAGACTCAAACTTTTTGCTGTCATTAGTGTATTTTAGCAAAATGAAGATGATTCAAGCATTAATTTCATTGTGCTTTTGCTCATTTTGAAGATTTTGACATTTTCACCTGAAGTGTACAATCAGGCTGAAAATGCATTTAAAGCCATAAAAAGTTCATTTTGGCTCTCACACCTTAACTAAATGTTGTAGACTCAAACTTTTTGCTGTCATTAGTGTATTTTAGCAAAATGAAGATGATTCAAGCATTAATTTCATTGTGCTTTTGCTCATTTTGAAGATTTTGACATTTTCACCTGAAGTGTACAATTAGGGGCTGAAAACGCGTTTAAAGCAATAAAAAGTTCATTTTGGCTCTCACACCTTAACTAAATGTTGTAGACTCAAACTTTTTGCTGTCATTAGTATATTTTAGCAAAATGAAGATGATTCAAGCATTAATTTTATTGTGCTTTTGCTCATTTTGAAGATTTTGACATTTTCACCTGAAGTGTACAATCGGGCTGAAAATGCATTTAAAGCCATAAAAAGTTCATTTTGGCTCTCACACCTTAACTAAATGTTGTAGACTCAAACTTTTTGTTGTCATTAGTGTATGTTAGCAAAATGAAGATGATTCAAGCATTAATTTCATTGTGCTTTTGCTCATTTTGAAGATTTTGACATTTTCACCTGAAGTGTACAATCAGGCTGAAAATGCATTTAAAGCCATAAAAAGTTCATTTTGGCTCTCACACCTTAACTAAATGTTGTAGACTCAAACTTTTTGCTGTCATTAGTGTATTTGAGCAAAATGAAGATGATTCAAGCATTAATTTCATTGTGCTTTTGCTCATTTTGAAGATTTTGACATTTTCACCTGAAGTGTACAATCAGGCTGAAAATGCATTTAAAGCCATAAAAAGTTCATTTTGGCTCTCACACCTTAACTAAATGTTGTAGACTCAAACTTTTTGCTGTCATTAGTGTATTTTAGCAAAATGAAGATGATTCAAGCATTAATTTCATTGTGCTTTTGCTCATTTTGAAGATTTTGACATTTTCACCTGAAGTGTACAATTAGGGGCTGAAAACGCGTTTAAAGCAATAAAAAGTTCATTTTGGCTCTCACACCTTAACTAAATGTTGTAGACTCAAACTTTTTGCTGTCATTAGTATATTTTAGCAAAATGAAGATGATTCAAGCATTAATTTTATTGTGCTTTTGCTCATTTTGAAGATTTTGACATTTTCACCTGAAGTGTACAATCAGGCTGAAAATGCATTTAAAGCCATAAAAAGTTCATTTTGGCTCTCACACCTTAACTAAATGTTGTAGACTCAAACTTTTTGCTGTCATTAGTGTATGTTAGCAAAATGAAGATGATTCAAGCATTAATTTCATTGTGCTTTTGCTCATTTTGAAGATTTTGACATTTTCACCTGAAGTGTACAATCAGGCTGAAAATGCATTTAAAGCCATAAAAAGTTCATTTTGGCTCTCACACCTTAACTAAATGTTGTAGACTCAAACTTTTTGCTGTCATTAGTGTATTTTAGCAAAATGAAGATGATTCAAGCATTAATTTCATTGTGCTTTTGCTCATTTTGAAGATTTTGACATTTTCACCTGAAGTGTACAATCGGGCTGAAAATGCATTTAAAGCCATAAAAAGTTCATTTTGGCTCTCACACCTTAACTAAATGTTGTAGACTCAAACTTTTTGCTGTCATTAGTGTATTTTAGCAAAATGAAGATGATTCAAGCATTAATTTCATTGTGCTTTTGCTCATTTTGAAGATTTTGACATTTTCACCTGAAGTGTACAATTAGGGGCTGAAAACGCGTTTAAAGCAATAAAAAGTTCATTTTGGCTCTCACACCTTAACTAAATGTTGTAGACTCAAACTTTTTGCTGTCATTAGTATATTTTAGCAAAATGAAGATGATTCAAGCATTAATTTTATTGTGCTTTTGCTCATTTTGAAGATTTTGACATTTTCACCTGAAGTGTACAATCGGGCTGAAAATGCATTTAAAGCCATAAAAAGTTCATTTTGGCTCTCACACCTTAACTAAATGTTGTAGACTCAAACTTTTTGCTGTCATTAGTGTATGTTAGCAAAATGAAGATGATTCAAGCATTAATTTCATTGTGCTTTTGCTCATTTTGAAGATTTTGACATTTTCACCTGAAGTGTACAATCAGGCTGAAAATGCATTTAAAGCTATAAAAAGTTCATTTTGGCTCTCACACCTTAACTAAATGTTGTAGACTCAAACTTTTTGCTGTCATTAGTGTATTTTAGCAAAATGAAGATGATTCAAGCATTAATTTCATTGTGCTTTTGCTCATTTTGAAGATTTTGACATTTTCACCTGAAGTGTACAATCAGGCTGAAAATGCATTTAAAGCCATAAAAAGTTCATTTTGGCTCTCACACCTTAACTAAATGTTGTAGACTCAAACTTTTTGCTGTCATTAGTGTATTTTAGCAAAATGAAGATGATTCAAGCATTAATTTCATTGTGCTTTTGCTCATTTTGAAGATTTTGACATTTTCACCTGAAGTGTACAATCAGGCTGAAAATGCATTTAAAGCCATAAAAAGTTCATTTTGGCTCTCACACCTTAACTAAATGTTGTAGACTCAAACTTTTTGCTGTCATTAGTGTATTTTAGCAAAATGAAGATGATTCAAGCATTAATTTCATTGTGCTTTTGCTCATTTTGAAGATTTTGACATTTTCACCTGAAGTGTACAATTAGGGGCTGAAAACGCGTTTAAAGCAATAAAAAGTTCATTTTGGCTCTCACACCTTAACTAAATGTTGTAGACTCAAACTTTTTGCTGTCATTAGTATATTTTAGCAAAATGAAGATGATTCAAGCATTAATTTTATTGTGCTTTTGCTCATTTTGAAGATTTTGACATTTTCACCTGAAGTGTACAATCGGGCTGAAAATGCATTTAAAGCCATAAAAAGTTCATTTTGGCTCTCACACCTTAACTAAATGTTGTAGACTCAAACTTTTTGCTGTCATTAGTGTATGTTAGCAAAATGAAGATGATTCAAGCATTAATTTCATTGTGCTTTTGCTCATTTTGAAGATTTTGACATTTTCACCTGAAGTGTACAATCGGGCTGGAAATGCATTTAAAGCCATAAAAAGTTCATTTTGGCTCTCACACCTTAACTAAATGTTGTAGACTCAAACTTTTTGCTGTCATTAGTGTATGTTAGCAAAATGAAGATGATTCAAGCATTAATTTCATTGTGCTTTTGCTCATTTTGAAGATTTTGACATTTTCACCTGAAGTGTACAATCAGGCTGAAAATGCATTTAAAGCCATAAAAAGTTCATTTTGGCTCTCACACCTTAACTAAATGTTGTAGACTCAAACTTTTTGCTGTCATTAGTGTATTTTAGCAAAATGAAGATGATTCAAGCATTAATTTCATTGTGCTTTTGCTCATTTTGAAGATTTTGACATTTTCACCTGAAGTGTACAATCAGGCTGAAAATGCATTTAAAGCCATAAAAAGTTCATTTTGGCTCTCACACCTTAACTAAATGTTGTAGACTCAAACTTTTTGCTGTCATTAGTGTATTTTAGCAAAATGAAGATGATTCAAGCATTAATTTCATTGTGCTTTTGCTCATTTTGAAGATTTTGACATTTTCACCTGAAGTGTACAATTAGGGGCTGAAAACGCGTTTAAAGCAATAAAAAGTTCATTTTGGCTCTCACACCTTAACTAAATGTTGTAGACTCAAACTTTTTGCTGTCATTAGTATATTTTAGCAAAATGAAGATGATTCAAGCATTAATTTTATTGTGCTTTTGCTCATTTTGAAGATTTTGACATTTTCACCTGAAGTGTACAATCGGGCTGAAAATGCATTTAAAGCCATAAAAAGTTCATTTTGGCTCTCACACCTTAACTAAATGTTGTAGACTCAAACTTTTTGCTGTCATTAGTGTATGTTAGCAAAATGAAGATGATTCAAGCATTAATTTCATTGTGCTTTTATTCATTTTGAAGATTTTGACATTTTCACCTGAAGTGTACAATCAGGCTGAAAATGCATTTAAAGCCATAAAAAGTTCATTTTGGCTCTCACACCTTAACTAAATGTTGTAGACTCAAACTTTTTGCTGTCATTAGTGTATTTTAGCAAAATGAAGATGATTCAAGCATTAATTTCATTGTGCTTTTGCTCATTTTGAAGATTTTGACATTTTCACCTGAAGTGTACAATCAGGCTGAAAATGCATTTAAAGCCATAAAAAGTTCATTTTGGCTCTCACACCTTAACTAAATGTTGTAGACTCAAACTTTTTGCTGTCATTAGTGTATTTTAGCAAAATGAAGATGATTCAAGCATTAATTTCATTGTGCTTTTGCTCATTTTGAAGATTTTGACATTTTCACCTGAAGTGTACAATTAGGGGCTGAAAACGCGTTTAAAGCAATAAAAAGTTCATTTTGGCTCTCACACCTTAACTAAATGTTGTAGACTCAAACTTTTTGCTGTCATTAGTATATTTTAGCAAAATGAAGATGATTCAAGCATTAATTTTATTGTGCTTTTGCTCATTTTGAAGATTTTGACATTTTCACCTGAAGTGTACAATCGGGCTGAAAATGCATTTAAAGCCATAAAAAGTTCATTTTGGCTCTCACACCTTAACTAAATGTTGTAGACTCAAACTTTTTGCTGTCATTAGTGTATGTTAGCAAAATGAAGATGATTCAAGCATTAATTTCATTGTGCTTTTGCTCATTTTGAAGATTTTGACATTTTCACCTGAAGTGTACAATCAGGCTGAAAATGCATTTAAAGCTATAAAAAGTTCATTTTGGCTCTCACACCTTAACTAAATGTTGTAGACTCAAACTTTTTGCTGTCATTAGTGTATTTTAGCAAAATGAAGATGATTCAAGCATTAATTTCATTGTGCTTTTGCTCATTTTGAAGATTTTGACATTTTCACCTGAAGTGTACAATCAGGCTGAAAATGCATTTAAAGCCATAAAAAGTTCATTTTGGCTCTCACACCTTAACTAAATGTTGTAGACTCAAACTTTTTGCTGTCATTAGTGTATTTTAGCAAAATGAAGATGATTCAAGCATTAATTTCATTGTGCTTTTGCTCATTTTGAAGATTTTGACATTTTCACCTGAAGTGTACAATCAGGCTGAAAATGCATTTAAAGCCATAAAAAGTTCATTTTGGCTCTCACACCTTAACTAAATGTTGTAGACTCAAACTTTTTGCTGTCATTAGTGTATTTTAGCAAAATGAAGATGATTCAAGCATTAATTTCATTGTGCTTTTGCTCATTTTGAAGATTTTGACATTTTCACCTGAAGTGTACAATCAGGCTGAAAATGCATTTAAAGCCATAAAAAGTTCATTTTGGCTCTCACACCTTAACTAAATGTTGTAGACTCAAACTTTTTGCTGTCATTAGTGTATTTTAGCAAAATGAAGATGATTCAAGCATTAATTTCATTGTGCTTTTGCTCATTTTGAAGATTTTGACATTTTCACCTGAAGTGTACAATTAGGGGCTGAAAACGCGTTTAAAGCAATAAAAAGTTCATTTTGGCTCTCACACCTTAACTAAATGTTGTAGACTCAAACTTTTTGCTGTCATTAGTATATTTTAGCAAAATGAAGATGATTCAAGCATTAATTTTATTGTGCTTTTGCTCATTTTGAAGATTTTGACATTTTCACCTGAAGTGTACAATCGGGCTGAAAATGCATTTAAAGCCATAAAAAGTTCATTTTGGCTCTCACACCTTAACTAAATGTTGTAGACTCAAACTTTTTGCTGTCATTAGTGTATGTTAGCAAAATGAAGATGATTCAAGCATTAATTTCATTGTGCTTTTGCTCATTTTGAAGATTTTGACATTTTCACCTGAAGTGTACAATCAGGCTGAAAATGCATTTAAAGCCATAAAAAGTTCATTTTGGCTCTCACACCTTAACTAAATGTTGTAGACTCAAACTTTTTGCTGTCATTAGTGTATTTTAGCAAAATGAAGATGATTCAAGCATTAATTTCATTGTGCTTTTGCTCATTTTGAAGATTTTGACATTTTCACCTGAAGTGTACAATCAGGCTGAAAATGCATTTAAAGCCATAAAAAGTTCATTTTGGCTCTCACACCTTAACTAAATGTTGTAGACTCAAACTTTTTGCTGTCATTAGTGTATTTTAGCAAAATGAAGATGATTCAAGCATTAATTTCATTGTGCTTTTGCTCATTTTGAAGATTTTGACATTTTCACCTGAAGTGTACAATTAGGGGCTGAAAACGCGTTTAAAGCAATAAAAAGTTCATTTTGGCTCTCACACCTTAACTAAATGTTGTAGACTCAAACTTTTTGCTGTCATTAGTATATTTTAGCAAAATGAAGATGATTCAAGCATTAATTTTATTGTGCTTTTGCTCATTTTGAAGATTTTGACATTTTCACCTGAAGTGTACAATCGGGCTGAAAATGCATTTAAAGCCATAAAAAGTTCATTTTGGCTCTCACACCTTAACTAAATGTTGTAGACTCAAACTTTTTGCTGTCATTAGTGTATGTTAGCAAAATGAAGATGATTCAAGCATTAATTTCATTGTGCTTTTGCTCATTTTGAAGATTTTGACATTTTCACCTGAAGTGTACAATCAGGCTGAAAATGCATTTAAAGCCATAAAAAGTTCATTTTGGCTCTCACACCTTTACTAAATGTTGTAGACTCAAACTTTTTGCTGTCATTAGTGTATTTGAGCAAAATGAAGATGATTCAAGCATTAATTTCATTGTGCTTTTGCTCATTTTGAAGAATTTGACATTTTCACCTGAAGTGTACAATCAGGCTGAAAATGCATTTAAAGCCATAAAAAGTTCATTTTGGCTCTCACACCTTAACTAAATGTTGTAGACTCAAACTTTTTGCTGTCATTAGTGTATTTTAGCAAAATGAAGATGATTCAAGCATTAATTTCATTGTGCTTTTGCTCATTTTGAAGATTTTGACATTTTCACCTGAAGTGTACAATTAGGGGCTGAAAACGCGTTTAAAGCAATAAAAAGTTCATTTTGGCTCTCACACCTTAACTAAATGTTGTAGACTCAAACTTTTTGCTGTCATTAGTATATTTTAGCAAAATGAAGATGATTCAAGCATTAATTTTATTGTGCTTTTGCTCATTTTGAAGATTTTGACATTTTCACCTGAAGTGTACAATCAGGCTGAAAATGCATTTAAAGCCATAAAAAGTTCATTTTGGCTCTCACACCTTAACTAAATGTTGTAGACTCAAACTTTTTGCTGTCATTAGTGTATGTTAGCAAAATGAAGATGATTCAAGCATTAATTTCATTGTGCTTTTGCTCATTTTGAAGATTTTTACATTTTTACCTGAAGTGTACAATCAGGCTGAAAATGCATTTAAAGCCATAAAAAGTTCATTTTGGCTCTCACACCTTAACTAAATGTTGTAGACTCAAACTTTTTGCTGTCATTAGTGTATTTTAGCAAAATGAAGATGATTCAAGCATTAATTTCATTGTGCTTTTGCTCATATTGAAGATTTTGACATTTTCACCTGAAGTGTACAATCAGGCTGAAAATGCATTTAAAGCCATAAAAAGTTCATTTTGGCTCTCACACCTTAACTAAATGTTGTAGACTCAAACTTTTTGCTGTCATTAGTGTATTTTAGCAAAATGAAGATGATTCAAGCATTAATTTCATTGTGCTTTTGCTCATTTTGAAGATTTTGACATTTTCACCTGAAGTGTACAATCAGGCTGAAAATGCATTTAAAGCCATAAAAAGTTCATTTTGGCTCTCACACCTTAACTAAATGTTGTAGACTCAAACTTTTTGCTGTCATTAGTGTATTTGAGCAAAATGAAGATGATTCAAGCATTAATTTCATTGTGCTTTTGCTCATTTTGAAGATTTTGACATTTTCACCTGAAGTGTACAATCAGGCTGAAAATGCATTTAAAGCCATAAAAAGTTCATTTTGGCTCTCACACCTTAACTAAATGTTGTAGACTCAAACTTTTTGCTGTCATTAGTGTATTTTAGCAAAATGAAGATGATTCAAGCATTAATTTCATTGTGCTTTTGCTCATTTTGAAGATTTTGACATTTTCACCTGAAGTGTACAATTAGGGGCTGAAAACGCGTTTAAAGCAATAAAAAGTTCATTTTGGCTCTCACACCTTAACTAAATGTTGTAGACTCAAACTTTTTGCTGTCATTAGTATATTTTAGCAAAATGAAGATGATTCAAGCATTAATTTTATTGTGCTTTTGCTCATTTTGAAGATTTTGACATTTTCACCTGAAGTGTACAATCAGGCTGAAAATGCATTTAAAGCCATAAAAAGTTCATTTTGGCTCTCACACCTTAACTAAATGTTGTAGACTCAAACTTTTTGCTGTCATTAGTGTATGTTAGCAAAATGAAGATGATTCAAGCATTAATTTCATTGTGCTTTTGCTCATTTTGAAGATTTTGACATTTTCACCTGAAGTGTACAATTAGGGGCTGAAAACGCGTTTAAAGCAATAAAAAGTTCATTTTGGCTCTCACACCTTAACTAAATGTTGTAGACTCAAACTTTTTGCTGTCATTAGTGTATTTTAGCAAAATGAAGATGATTCAAGCATTAATTTCATTGTGCTTTTGCTCATTTTGAAGATTTTGACATTTTCACCTGAAGTGTACAATTAGGGGCTGAAAACGCGTTTAAAGCAATAAAAAGTTCATTTTGGCTCTCACACCTTAACTAAATGTTGTAGACTCAAACTTTTTGCTGTCATTAGTATATTTTAGCAAAATGAAGATGATTCAAGCATTAATTTTATTGTGCTTTTGCTCATTTTGAAGATTTTGACATTTTCACCTGAAGTGTACAATCAGGCTGAAAATGCATTTAAAGCCATAAAAAGTTCATTTTGGCTCTCACACCTTAACTAAATGTTGTAGACTCAAACTTTTTGCTGTCATTAGTGTATTTTAGCAAAATGAAGATGATTCAAGCATTAATTTCATTGTGCTTTTGCTCATTTTGAAGATTTTGACATTTTCACCTGAAGTGTACAATTAGGGGCTGAAAACGCGTTTAAAGCAATAAAAAGTTCATTTTGGCTCTCACACCTTAACTAAATGTTGTAGACTCAAACTTTTTGCTGTCATTAGTATATTTTAGCAAAATGAAGATGATTCAAGCATTAATTTTATTGTGCTTTTGCTCATTTTGAAGATTTTGACATTTTCACCTGAAGTGTACAATCGGGCTGAAAATGCATTTAAAGCCATAAAAAGTTCATTTTGGCTCTCACACCTTAACTAAATGTTGTAGACTCAAACTTTTTGCTGTCATTAGTGTATGTTAGCAAAATGAAGATGATTCAAGCATTAATTTCATTGTGCTTTTGCTCATTTTGAAGATTTTGACATTTTCACCTGAAGTGTACAATCAGGCTGAAAATGCATTTAAAGCCATAAAAAGTTCATTTTGGCTCTCACACCTTAACTAAATGTTGTAGACTCAAACTTTTTGCTGTCATTAGTGTATTTTAGCAAAATGAAGATGATTCAAGCATTAATTTCATTGTGCTTTTGCTCATTTTGAAGATTTTGACATTTTCACCTGAAGTGTACAATCAGGCTGAAAATGCATTTAAAGCCATAAAAAGTTCATTTTGGCTCTCACACCTTAACTAAATGTTGTAGACTCAAACTTTTTGCTGTCATTAGTGTATTTTAGCAAAATGAAGATGATTCAAGCATTAATTTCATTGTGCTTTTGCTCATTTTGAAGATTTTGACATTTTCACCTGAAGTGTACAATTAGGGGCTGAAAACGCGTTTAAAGCAATAAAAAGTTCATTTTGGCTCTCACACCTTAACTAAATGTTGTAGACTCAAACTTTTTGCTGTCATTAGTATATTTTAGCAAAATGAAGATGATTCAAGCATTAATTTTATTGTGCTTTTGCTCATTTTGAAGATTTTGACATTTTCACCTGAAGTGTACAATCGGGCTGAAAATGCATTTAAAGCCATAAAAAGTTCATTTTGGCTCTCACACCTTAACTAAATGTTGTAGACTCAAACTTTTTGCTGTCATTAGTGTATGTTAGCAAAATGAAGATGATTCAAGCATTAATTTCATTGTGCTTTTGCTCATTTTGAAGATTTTGACATTTTCACCTGAAGTGTACAATCAGGCTGAAAATGCATTTAAAGCCATAAAAAGTTCATTTTGGCTCTCACACCTTTACTAAATGTTGTAGACTCAAACTTTTTGCTGTCATTAGTGTATTTGAGCAAAATGAAGATGATTCAAGCATTAATTTCATTGTGCTTTTGCTCATTTTGAAGAATTTGACATTTTCACCTGAAGTGTACAATCAGGCTGAAAATGCATTTAAAGCCATAAAAAGTTCATTTTGGCTCTCACACCTTAACTAAATGTTGTAGACTCAAACTTTTTGCTGTCATTAGTGTATTTTAGCAAAATGAAGATGATTCAAGCATTAATTTCATTGTGCTTTTGCTCATTTTGAAGATTTTGACATTTTCACCTGAAGTGTACAATTAGGGGCTGAAAACGCGTTTAAAGCAATAAAAAGTTCATTTTGGCTCTCACACCTTAACTAAATGTTGTAGACTCAAACTTTTTGCTGTCATTAGTATATTTTAGCAAAATGAAGATGATTCAAGCATTAATTTTATTGTGCTTTTGCTCATTTTGAAGATTTTGACATTTTCACCTGAAGTGTACAATCAGGCTGAAAATGCATTTAAAGCCATAAAAAGTTCATTTTGGCTCTCACACCTTAACTAAATGTTGTAGACTCAAACTTTTTGCTGTCATTAGTGTATGTTAGCAAAATGAAGATGATTCAAGCATTAATTTCATTGTGCTTTTGCTCATTTTGAAGATTTTTACATTTTTACCTGAAGTGTACAATCAGGCTGAAAATGCATTTAAAGCCATAAAAAGTTCATTTTGGCTCTCACACCTTAACTAAATGTTGTAGACTCAAACTTTTTGCTGTCATTAGTGTATTTTAGCAAAATGAAGATGATTCAAGCATTAATTTCATTGTGCTTTTGCTCATATTGAAGATTTTGACATTTTCACCTGAAGTGTACAATCAGGCTGAAAATGCATTTAAAGCCATAAAAAGTTCATTTTGGCTCTCACACCTTAACTAAATGTTGTAGACTCAAACTTTTTGCTGTCATTAGTGTATTTTAGCAAAATGAAGATGATTCAAGCATTAATTTCATTGTGCTTTTGCTCATTTTGAAGATTTTGACATTTTCACCTGAAGTGTACAATCAGGCTGAAAATGCATTTAAAGCCATAAAAAGTTCATTTTGGCTCTCACACCTTAACTAAATGTTGTAGACTCAAACTTTTTGCTGTCATTAGTGTATTTGAGCAAAATGAAGATGATTCAAGCATTAATTTCATTGTGCTTTTGCTCATTTTGAAGATTTTGACATTTTCACCTGAAGTGTACAATCAGGCTGAAAATGCATTTAAAGCCATAAAAAGTTCATTTTGGCTCTCACACCTTAACTAAATGTTGTAGACTCAAACTTTTTGCTGTCATTAGTGTATTTTAGCAAAATGAAGATGATTCAAGCATTAATTTCATTGTGCTTTTGCTCATTTTGAAGATTTTGACATTTTCACCTGAAGTGTACAATTAGGGGCTGAAAACGCGTTTAAAGCAATAAAAAGTTCATTTTGGCTCTCACACCTTAACTAAATGTTGTAGACTCAAACTTTTTGCTGTCATTAGTATATTTTAGCAAAATGAAGATGATTCAAGCATTAATTTTATTGTGCTTTTGCTCATTTTGAAGATTTTGACATTTTCACCTGAAGTGTACAATCAGGCTGAAAATGCATTTAAAAAAATAAAAAGTTCATTTTGGCTCTCACACCTTAACTAAATGTTGTAGACTCAAACTTTTTGCTGTCATTAGTGTATGTTAGCAAAATGAAGATGATTCAAGCATTAATTTCATTGTGCTTTTGCTCATTTTGAAGATTTTGACATTTTCACCTGAAGTGTACAATTAGGGGCTGAAAACGCGTTTAAAGCAATAAAAAGTTCATTTTGGCTCTCACACCTTAACTAAATGTTGTAGACTCAAACTTTTTGCTGTCATTAGTGTATTTTAGCAAAATGAAGATGATTCAAGCATTAATTTCATTGTGCTTTTGCTCATTTTGAAGATTTTGACATTTTCACCTGAAGTGTACAATTAGGGGCTGAAAACGCGTTTAAAGCAATAAAAAGTTCATTTTGGCTCTCACACCTTAACTAAATGTTGTAGACTCAAACTTTTTGCTGTCATTAGTATATTTTAGCAAAATGAAGATGATTCAAGCATTAATTTTATTGTGCTTTTGCTCATTTTGAAGATTTTGACATTTTCACCTGAAGTGTACAATCAGGCTGAAAATGCATTTAAAGCCATAAAAAGTTCATTTTGGCTCTCACACCTTAACTAAATGTTGTAGACTCAAACTTTTTGCTGTCATTAGTGTATGTTAGCAAAATGAAGATGATTCAAGCATTAATTTCATTGTGCTTTTGCTCATTTTGAAGATTTTGACATTTTCACCTGAAGTGTACAATCAGGCTGAAAATGCATTTAAAGCCATAAAAAGTTCATTTTGGCTCTCACACCTTAACTAAATGTTGTAGACTCAAACTTTTTGCTGTCATTAGTGTATTTTAGCAAAATGAAGATGATTCAAGCATTAATTTCATTGTGCTTTTGCTCATTTTGAAGATTTTGACATTTTCACCTGAAGTGTACAATCAGGCTGAAAATGCATTTAAAGCCATAAAAAGTTCATTTTGGCTCTCACACCTTAACTAAATGTTGTAGACTCAAACTTTTTGCTGTCATTAGTGTATTTTAGCAAAATGAAGATGATTCAAGCATTAATTTCATTGTGCTTTTGCTCATTTTGAAGATTTTGACATTTTCACCTGAAGTGTACAATTAGGGGCTGAAAACGCGTTTAAAGCAATAAAAAGTTCATTTTGGCTCTCACACCTTAACTAAATGTTGTAGACTCAAACTTTTTGCTGTCATTAGTATATTTTAGCAAAATGAAGATGATTCAAGCATTAATTTTATTGTGCTTTTGCTCATTTTGAAGATTTTGACATTTTCACCTGAAGTGTACAATCGGGCTGAAAATGCATTTAAAGCCATAAAAAGTTCATTTTGGCTCTCACACCTTAACTAAATGTTGTAGACTCAAACTTTTTGCTGTCATTAGTGTATGTTAGCAAAATGAAGATGATTCAAGCATTAATTTCATTGTGCTTTTGCTCATTTTGAAGATTTTGACATTTTCACCTGAAGTGTACAATCAGGCTGAAAATGCATTTAAAGCCATAAAAAGTTCATTTTGGCTCTCACACCTTAACTAAATGTTGTAGACTCAAACTTTTTGCTGTCATTAGTGTATTTTAGCAAAATGAAGATGATTCAAGCATTAATTTCATTGTGCTTTTGCTCATTTTGAAGATTTTGACATTTTCACCTGAAGTGTACAATTAGGGGCTGAAAACGCGTTTAAAGCAATAAAAAGTTCATTTTGGCTCTCACACCTTAACTAAATGTTGTGGACTCAAACTTTTTGCTGTCATTAGTGTATTTTAGCAAAATGAAGATGATTCAAGCATTAATTTCATTGTGCTTTTGCTCATTTTGAAGATTTTGACATTTTCACCTGAAGTGTACAATCAGGCTGAAAATGCATTTAAAGCCATAAAAAGTTCATTTTGGCTCTCACACCTTAACTAAATGTTGTAGACTCAAACTTTTTGCTGTCATTAGTGTATTTTAGCAAAATGAAGATGATTCAAGCATTAATTTCATTGTGCTTTTGCTCATTTTGAAGATTTTGACATTTTCACCTGAAGTGTACAATCGGGCTGAAAATGCATTTAAAGCCATAAAAAGTTCATTTTGGCTCTCACACCTTAACTAAATGTTGTAGACTCAAACTTTTTGCTGTCATTAGTGTATTTTAGCAAAATGAAGATGATTCAAGCATTAATTTCATTGTGCTTTTGCTCATTTTGAAGATTTTGACATTTTCACCTGAAGTGTACAATCAGGCTGAAAATGCATTTAAAGCCATAAAAAGTTCATTTTGGCTCTCACACCTTAACTAAATGTTGTAGACTCAAACTTTTTGCTGTCATTAGTGTATTTTAGCAAAATGAAGATGATTCAAGCATTAATTTCATTGTGCTTTTGCTCATTTTGAAGATTTTGACATTTTCACCTGAAGTGTACAATTAGGGGCTGAAAACGCGTTTAAAGCAATAAAAAGTTCATTTTGGCTCTCACACCTTAACTAAATGTTGTAGACTCAAACTTTTTGCTGTCATTAGTATATTTTAGCAAAATGAAGATGATTCAAGCATTAATTTTATTGTGCTTTTGCTCATTTTGAAGATTTTGACATTTTCACCTGAAGTGTACAATCGGGCTGAAAATGCATTTAAAGCCATAAAAAGTTCATTTTGGCTCTCACACCTTAACTAAATGTTGTAGACTCAAACTTTTTGCTGTCATTAGTGTATGTTAGCAAAATGAAGATGATTCAAGCATTAATTTCATTGTGCTTTTGCTCATTTTGAAGATTTTGACATTTTCACCTGAAGTGTACAATCAGGCTGAAAATGCATTTAAAGCCATAAAAAGTTCATTTTGGCTCTCACACCTTAACTAAATGTTGTAGACTCAAACTTTTTGCTGTCATTAGTGTATTTTAGCAAAATGAAGATGATTCAAGCATTAATTTCATTGTGCTTTTGCTCATTTTGAAGATTTTGACATTTTCACCTGAAGTGTACAATCAGGCTGAAAATGCATTTAAAGCCATAAAAAGTTCATTTTGGCTCTCACACCTTAACTAAATGTTGTAGACTCAAACTTTTTGCTGTCATTAGTGTATTTTAGCAAATTGAAGATGATTCAAGCATTAATTTCATTGTGCTTTTGCTCATTTTGAAGATTTTGACATTTTCACCTGAAGTGTACAATTAGGGGCTGAAAACGCGTTTAAAGCAATAAAAAGTTCATTTTGGCTCTCACACCTTAACTAAATGTTGTGGACTCAAACTTTTTGCTGTCATTAGTGTATTTTAGCAAAATGAAGATGATTCAAGCATTAATTTCATTGTGCTTTTGCTCATTTTGAAGATTTTGACATTTTCACCTGAAGTGTACAATCAGGCTGAAAATGCATTTAAAGCCATAAAAAGTTCATTTTGGCTCTCACACCTTAACTAAATGTTGTAGACTCAAACTTTTTGCTGTCATTAGTGTATTTTAGCAAAATGAAGATGATTCAAGCATTAATTTCATTGTGCTTTTGCTCATTTTGAAGATTTTGACATTTTCACCTGAAGTGTACAATTAGGGGCTGAAAACGCGTTTAAAGCAATAAAAAGTTCATTTTGGCTCTCACACCTTAACTAAATGTTGTAGACTCAAACTTTTTGCTGTCATTAGTATATTTTAGCAAAATGAAGATGATTCAAGCATTAATTTTATTGTGCTTTTGCTCATTTTGAAGATTTTGACATTTTCACCTGAAGTGTACAATCGGGCTGAAAATGCATTTAAAGCCATAAAAAGTTCATTTTGGCTCTCACACCTTAACTAAATGTTGTAGACTCAAACTTTTTGCTGTCATTAGTGTATGTTAGCAAAATGAAGATGATTCAAGCATTAATTTCATTGTGCTTTTGCTCATTTTGAAGATTTTGACATTTTCACCTGAAGTGTACAATCAGGCTGAAAATGCATTTAAAGCCATAAAAAGTTCATTTTGGCTCTCACACCTTAACTAAATGTTGTAGACTCAAACTTTTTGCTGTCATTAGTGTATTTTAGCAAAATGAAGATGATTCAAGCATTAATTTCATTGTGCTTTTGCTCATTTTGAAGATTTTGACATTTTCACCTGAAGTGTACAATCAGGCTGAAAATGCATTTAAAGCCATAAAAAGTTCATTTTGGCTCTCACACCTTAACTAAATGTTGTAGACTCAAACTTTTTGCTGTCATTAGTGTATTTTAGCAAATTGAAGATGATTCAAGCATTAATTTCATTGTGCTTTTGCTCATTTTGAAGATTTTGACATTTTCACCTGAAGTGTACAATTAGGGGCTGAAAACGCGTTTAAAGCAATAAAAAGTTCATTTTGGCTCTCACACCTTAACTAAATGTTGTGGACTCAAACTTTTTGCTGTCATTAGTGTATTTTAGCAAAATGAAGATGATTCAAGCATTAATTTCATTGTGCTTTTGCTCATTTTGAAGATTTTGACATTTTCACCTGAAGTGTACAATCAGGCTGAAAATGCATTTAAAGCCATAAAAAGTTCATTTTGGCTCTCACACCTTAACTAAATGTTGTAGACTCAAACTTTTTGCTGTCATTAGTGTATTTTAGCAAAATGAAGATGATTCAAGCATTAATTTCATTGTGCTTTTGCTCATTTTGAAGATTTTGACATTTTCACCTGAAGTGTACAATTAGGGGCTGAAAACGCGTTTAAAGCAATAAAAAGTTCATTTTGGCTCTCACACCTTAACTAAATGTTGTAGACTCAAACTTTTTGCTGTCATTAGTATATTTTAGCAAAATGAAGATGATTCAAGCATTAATTTTATTGTGCTTTTGCTCATTTTGAAGATTTTGACATTTTCACCTGAAGTGTACAATCGGGCTGAAAATGCATTTAAAGCCATAAAAAGTTCATTTTGGCTCTCACACCTTAACTAAATGTTGTAGACTCAAACTTTTTGCTGTCATTAGTGTATGTTAGCAAAATGAAGATGATTCAAGCATTAATTTCATTGTGCTTTTGCTCATTTTGAAGATTTTGACATTTTCACCTGAAGTGTACAATCAGGCTGAAAATGCATTTAAAGCCATAAAAAGTTCATTTTGGCTCTCACACCTTAACTAAATGTTGTAGACTCAAACTTTTTGCTGTCATTAGTGTATTTTAGCAAAATGAAGATGATTCAAGCATTAATTTCATTGTGCTTTTGCTCATTTTGAAGATTTTGACATTTTCACCTGAAGTGTACAATCAGGCTGAAAATGCATTTAAAGCCATAAAAAGTTCATTTTGGCTCTCACACCTTAACTAAATGTTGTAGACTCAAACTTTTTGCTGTCATTAGTGTATTTTAGCAAAATGAAGATGATTCAAGCATTAATTTCATTGTGCTTTTGCTCATTTTGAAGATTTTGACATTTTCACCTGAAGTGTACAATTAGGGGCTGAAAACGCGTTTAAAGCAATAAAAAGTTCATTTTGGCTCTCACACCTTAACTAAATGTTGTAGACTCAAACTTTTTGCTGTCATTAGTATATTTTAGCAAAATGAAGATGATTCAAGCATTAATTTTATTGTGCTTTTGCTCATTTTGAAGATTTTGACATTTTCACCTGAAGTGTACAATCGGGCTGAAAATGCATTTAAAGCCATAAAAAGTTCATTTTGGCTCTCACACCTTAACTAAATGTTGTAGACTCAAACTTTTTGCTGTCATTAGTGTATTTTAGCAAAATGAAGATGATTCAAGCATTAATTTCATTGTGCTTTTGCTCATTTTGAAGATTTTGACATTTTCACCTGAAGTGTACAATCAGGCTGAAAATGCATTTAAAGCCATAAAAAGTTCATTTTGGCTCTCACACCTTAACTAAATGTTGTAGACTCAAACTTTTTGCTGTCATTAGTGTATTTTAGCAAAATGAAGATGATTCAAGCATTAATTTCATTGTGCTTTTGCTCATTTTGAAGATTTTGACATTTTCACCTGAAGTGTACAATCAGGCTGAAAATGCATTTAAAGCCATAAAAAGTTCATTTTGGCTCTCACACCTTAACTAAATGTTGTAGACTCAAACTTTTTGCTGTCATTAGTGTATTTTAGCAAATTGAAGATGATTCAAGCATTAATTTCATTGTGCTTTTGCTCATTTTGAAGATTTTGACATTTTCACCTGAAGTGTACAATCAGGCTGAAAATGCATTTAAAGCCATAAAAAGTTCATTTTGGCTCTCACACCTTAACTAAATGTTGTAGACTCAAACTTTTTGCTGTCATTAGTATATTTTAGCAAAATGAAGATGATTCAAGCATTAATTGTATTGTGCTTTTGCTCATTTTGAAGATTTTGACATTTTCACCTGAAGTGTACAATCGGGCTGAAAATGCATTTAAAGCCATAAAAAGTTCATTTTGGCTCTCACACCTTAACTAAATGTTGTAGACTCAAACTTTTTGCTGTCATTAGTGTATGTTAGCAAAATGAAGATGATTCAAGCATTAATTTTATTGTGCTTTTGCTCATTTTGAAGATTTTGACATTTTCACCTGAAGTGTACAATCAGGCTGAAAATGCATTTAAAGCCATAAAAAGTTCATTTTGGCTCTCACACCTTAACTAAATGTTGTAGACTCAAACTTTTTGCTGTCATTAGTGTATTTTAGCAAAATGAAGATGATTCAAGCATTAATTTCATTGTGCTTTTGCTCATTTTGAAGATTTTGACATTTTCACCTGAAGTGTACAATTAGGGGCTGAAAACGCGTTTAAAGCAATAAAAAGTTCATTTTGGCTCTCACACCTTAACTAAATGTTGTAGACTCAAACTTTTTGCTGTCATTAGTATATTTTAGCAAAATGAAGATGATTCAAGCATTAATTTTATTGTGCTTTTGCTCATTTTGAAGATTTTGACATTTTCACCTGAAGTGTACAATCGGGCTGAAAATGCATTTAAAGCCATAAAAAGTTCATTTTGGCTCTCACACCTTAACTAAATGTTGTAGACTCAAACTTTTTGCTGTCATTAGTGTATGTTAGCAAAATGAAGATGATTCAAGCATTAATTTCATTGTGCTTTTGCTCATTTTGAAGATTTTGACATTTTCACCTGAAGTGTACAATCAGGCTGAAAATGCATTTAAAGCCATAAAAAGTTCATTTTGGCTCTCACACCTTAACTAAATGTTGTAGACTCAAACTTTTTGCTGTCATTAGTGTATTTTAGCAAAATGAAGATGATTCAAGCATTAATTTCATTGTGCTTTTGCTCATTTTGAAGATTTTGACATTTTCACCTGAAGTGTACAATCAGGCTGAAAATGCATTTAAAGCCATAAAAAGTTCATTTTGGCTCTCACACCTTAACTAAATGTTGTAGACTCAAACTTTTTGCTGTCATTAGTGTATTTTAGCAAAATGAAGATGATTCAAGCATTAATTTCATTGTGCTTTTGCTCATTTTGAAGATTTTGACATTTTCACCTGAAGTGTACAATTAGGGGCTGAAAACGCGTTTAAAGCAATAAAAAGTTCATTTTGGCTCTCACACCTTAACTAAATGTTGTAGACTCAAACTTTTTGCTGTCATTAGTATATTTTAGCAAAATGAAGATGATTCAAGCATTAATTTCATTGTGCTTTTGCTCATTTTGAAGATTTTGACATTTTCACCTGAAGTGTACAATCGGGCTGAAAATGCATTTAAAGCCATAAAAAGTTCATTTTGGCTCTCACACCTTAACTAAATGTTGTAGACTCAAACTTTTTGCTGTCATTAGTGTATTTTAGCAAAATGAAGATGATTCAAGCATTAATTTCATTGTGCTTTTGCTCATTTTGAAGATTTTGACATTTTCACCTGAAGTGTACAATCAGGCTGAAAATGCATTTAAAGCCATAAAAAGTTCATTTTGGCTCTCACACCTTAACTAAATGTTGTAGACTCAAACTTTTTGCTGTCATTAGTGTATTTTAGCAAAATGAAGATGATTCAAGCATTAATTTCATTGTGCTTTTGCTCATTTTGAAGATTTTGACATTTTCACCTGAAGTGTACAATCAGGCTGAAAATGCATTTAAAGCCATAAAAAGTTCATTTTGGCTCTCACACCTTAACTAAATGTTGTAGACTCAAACTTTTTGCTGTCATTAGTGTATTTTAGCAAAATGAAGATGATTCAAGCATTAATTTCATTGTGCTTTTGCTCATTTTGAAGATTTTGACATTTTCACCTGAAGTGTACAATTAGGGGCTGAAAACGCGTTTAAAGCAATAAAAAGTTCATTTTGGCTCTCACACCTTAACTAAATGTTGTAGACTCAAACTTTTTGCTGTCATTAGTATATTTTAGCAAAATGAAGATGATTCAAGCATTAATTTTATTGTGCTTTTGCTCATTTTGAAGATTTTGACATTTTCACCTGAAGTGTACAATCGGGCTGAAAATGCATTTAAAGCCATAAAAAGTTCATTTTGGCTCTCACACCTTAACTAAATGTTGTAGACTCAAACTTTTTGCTGTCATTAGTGTATGTTAGCAAAATGAAGATGATTCAAGCATTAATTTCATTGTGCTTTTGCTCATTTTGAAGATTTTGACATTTTCACCTGAAGTGTACAATCAGGCTGAAAATGCATTTAAAGCCATAAAAAGTTCATTTTGGCTCTCACACCTTAACTAAATGTTGTAGACTCAAACTTTTTGCTGTCATTAGTGTATTTTAGCAAAATGAAGATGATTCAAGCATTAATTTCATTGTGCTTTTGCTCATTTTGAAGATTTTGACATTTTCACCTGAAGTGTACAATCAGGCTGAAAATGCATTTAAAGCCATAAAAAGTTCATTTTGGCTCTCACACCTTAACTAAATGTTGTAGACTCAAACTTTTTGCTGTCATTAGTGTATTTTAGCAAAATGAAGATGATTCAAGCATTAATTTCATTGTGCTTTTGCTCATTTTGAAGATTTTGACATTTTCACCTGAAGTGTACAATTAGGGGCTGAAAACGCGTTTAAAGCAATAAAAAGTTCATTTTGGCTCTCACACCTTAACTAAATGTTGTAGACTCAAACTTTTTGCTGTCATTAGTGTATGTTAGCAAAATGAAGATGATTCAAGCATTAATTTCATTGTGCTTTTGCTCATTTTGAAGATTTTGACATTTTCACCTGAAGTGTACAATCAGGCTGAAAATGCATTTAAAGCCATAAAAAGTTCATTTTGGCTCTCACACCTTAACTAAATGTTGTAAACTCAAACTTTTTGCTGTCATTAGTGTATTTTAGCAAAATGAAGATGATTCAAGCATTAATTTCATTGTGCTTTTGCTCATTTTGAAGATTTTGACATTTTCACCTGAAGTGTACAATTAGGGGCTGAAAACGCGTTTAAAGCAATAAAAAGTTCATTTTGGCTCTCACACCTTAACTAAATGTTGTAGACTCAAACTTTTTGCTGTCATTAGTGTATTTTAGCAAAATGAAGATGATTCAAGCATTAATTTCATTGTGCTTTTGCTCATTTTGAAGATTTTGACATTTTCACCTGAAGTGTACAATCGGGCTGAAAATGCATTTAAAGCCATAAAAAGTTCATTTTGGCTCTCACACCTTAACTAAATGTTGTAGACTCAAACTTTTTGCTGTCATTAGTGTATGTTAGCAAAATGAAGATGATTCAAGCATTAATTTCATTGTGCTTTTGCTCATTTTGAAGATTTTGACATTTTCACCTGAAGTGTACAATCAGGCTGAAAATGCATTTAAAGCCATAAAAAGTTCATTTTGGCTCTCACACCTTAACTAAATGTTGTAGACTCAAACTTTTTGCTGTCATTAGTGTATTTTAGCAAAATGAAGATGATTCAAGCATTAATTTCATTGTGCTTTTGCTCATTTTGAAGATTTTGACATTTTCACCTGAAGTGTACAATCAGGCTGAAAATGCATTTAAAGCAATAAAAAGTTCATTTTGGCTCTCACACCTTAACTAAATGTTGTAGATTCAAACTTTTTGCTGTCATTAGTGTATTTTAGCAAAATGAAGATGATTCAAGCATTAATTTCATTGTGCTTTTGCTCATTTTGAAGATTTTGACATTTTCACCTGAAGTGTACAATTAGGGGCTGAAAACGCGTTTAAAGCAATAAAAAGTTCATTTTGGCTCTCACACCTTAACTAAATGTTGTAGACTCAAACTTTTTGCTGTCATTAGTATATTTTAGCAAAATGAAGATGATTCAAGCATTAATTTTATTGTGCTTTTGCTCATTTTGAAGATTTTGACATTTTCACCTGAAGTGTACAATCGGGCTGAAAATGCATTTAAAGCCATAAAAAGTTCATTTTGGCTCTCACACCTTAACTAAATGTTGTAGACTCAAACTTTTTGCTGTCATTAGTGTATGTTAGCAAAATGAAGATGATTCAAGCATTAATTTCATTGTGCTTTTGCTCATTTTGAAGATTTTGACATTTTCACCTGAAGTGTACAATCAGGCTGAAAATGCATTTAAAGCCATAAAAAGTTCATTTTGGCTCTCAAACCTTAACTAAATGTTGTAGACTCAAACTTTTTGCTGTCATTAGTGTATTTTAGCAAAATGAAGATGATTCAAGCATTAATTTCATTGTGCTTTTGCTCATTTTGAAGATTTTGACATTTTCACCTGAAGGGTACAATTAGGGGCTGAAAACGCGTTTAAAGCCATAAAAAGTTCATTTTGGCTCTCACACCTTAACTAAATGTTGTAAACTCAAACTTTTTGCTGTCATTAGTGTATGTTAGCAAAATGAAGATGATTCAAGCATTAATTTCATTGTGCTTTTGCTCATTTTGAAGATTTTGACATTTTCACCTGAAGTGTACAATCAGGCTGAAAATGCATTTAAAGCCATAAAAAGTTCATTTTGGCTCTCACACCTTAACTAAATGTTGTAGACTCAAACTTTTTGCTGTCATTAGTGTATTTTAGCAAAATGAAGATGATTCAAGCATTAATTTCATTGTGCTTTTGCTCATTTTGAAGATTTTGACATTTTCACCTGAAGTGTACAATCGGGCTGAAAATGCATTTAAAGCAATAAAAAGTTCATTTTGGCTCTCACACCTTAACTAAATGTTGTAGATTCAAACTTTTTGCTGTCATTAGTGTATTTTAGCAAAATGAAGATGATTCAAGCATTAATTTCATTGTGCTTTTGCTCATTTTGAAGATTTTGACATTTTCACCTGAAGTGTACAATTAGGGGCTGAAAACGCGTTTAAAGCAATAAAAAGTTCATTTTGGCTCTCACACCTTAACTAAATGTTGTAGACTCAAACTTTTTGCTGTCATTAGTATATTTTAGCAAAATGAAGATGATTCAAGCATTAATTTTATTGTGCTTTTGCTCATTTTGAAGATTTTGACATTTTCACCTGAAGTGTACAATCGGGCTGAAAATGCATTTAAAGCCATAAAAAGTTCATTTTGGCTCTCACACCTTAACTAAATGTTGTAGACTCAAACTTTTTGCTGTCATTAGTGTATGTTAGCAAAATGAAGATGATTCAAGCATTAATTTCATTGTGCTTTTGCTCATTTTGAAGATTTTGACATTTTCACCTGAAGTGTACAATCAGGCTGAAAATGCATTTAAAGCCATAAAAAGTTCATTTTGGCTCTCACACCTTAACTAAATGTTGTAGACTCAAACTTTTTGCTGTCATTAGTGTATTTTAGCAAAATGAAGATGATTCAAGCATTAATTTCATTGTGCTTTTGCTCATTTTGAAGATTTTGACATTTTCACCTGAAGTGTACAATCAGGCTGAAAATGCATTTAAAGCCATAAAAAGTTCATTTTGGCTCTCACACCTTAACTAAATGTTGTAGACTCAAACTTTTTGCTGTCATTAGTGTATTTTAGCAAAATGAAGATGATTCAAGCATTAATTTCATTGTGCTTTTGCTCATTTTGAAGATTTTGACATTTTCACCTGAAGTGTACAATTAGGGGCTGAAAACGCGTTTAAAGCAATAAAAAGTTCATTTTGGCTCTCACACCTTAACTAAATGTTGTAGACTCAAACTTTTTGCTGTCATTAGTGTATGTTAGCAAAATGAAGATGATTCAAGCATTAATTTCATTGTGCTTTTGCTCATTTTGAAGATTTTGACATTTTCACCTGAAGTGTACAATCAGGCTGAAAATGCATTTAAAGCCATAAAAAGTTCATTTTGGCTCTCACACCTTAACTAAATGTTGTAAACTCAAACTTTTTGCTGTCATTAGTGTATTTTAGCAAAATGAAGATGATTCAAGCATTAATTTCATTGTGCTTTTGCTCATTTTGAAGATTTTGACATTTTCACCTGAAGTGTACAATTAGGGGCTGAAAACGCGTTTAAAGCAATAAAAAGTTCATTTTGGCTCTCACACCTTAACTAAATGTTGTAGACTCAAACTTTTTGCTGTCATTAGTGTATTTTAGCAAAATGAAGATGATTCAAGCATTAATTTCATTGTGCTTTTGCTCATTTTGAAGATTTTGACATTTTCACCTGAAGTGTACAATCGGGCTGAAAATGCATTTAAAGCCATAAAAAGTTCATTTTGGCTCTCACACCTTAACTAAATGTTGTAGACTCAAACTTTTTGCTGTCATTAGTGTATGTTAGCAAAATGAAGATGATTCAAGCATTAATTTCATTGTGCTTTTGCTCATTTTGAAGATTTTGACATTTTCACCTGAAGTGTACAATCAGGCTGAAAATGCATTTAAAGCCATAAAAAGTTCATTTTGGCTCTCACACCTTAACTAAATGTTGTAGACTCAAACTTTTTGCTGTCATTAGTGTATTTTAGCAAAATGAAGATGATTCAAGCATTAATTTCATTGTGCTTTTGCTCATTTTGAAGATTTTGACATTTTCACCTGAAGTGTACAATCAGGCTGAAAATGCATTTAAAGCAATAAAAAGTTCATTTTGGCTCTCACACCTTAACTAAATGTTGTAGATTCAAACTTTTTGCTGTCATTAGTGTATTTTAGCAAAATGAAGATGATTCAAGCATTAATTTCATTGTGCTTTTGCTCATTTTGAAGATTTTGACATTTTCACCTGAAGTGTACAATTAGCGGCTGAAAACGCGTTTAAAGCAATAAAAAGTTCATTTTGGCTCTCACACCTTAACTAAATGTTGTAGACTCAAACTTTTTGCTGTCATTAGTATATTTTAGCAAAATGAAGATGATTCAAGCATTAATTTTATTGTGCTTTTGCTCATTTTGAAGATTTTGACATTTTCACCTGAAGTGTACAATCGGGCTGAAAATGCATTTAAAGCCATAAAAAGTTCATTTTGGCTCTCACACCTTAACTAAATGTTGTAGACTCAAACTTTTTGCTGTCATTAGTGTATGTTAGCAAAATGAAGATGATTCAAGCATTAATTTCATTGTGCTTTTGCTCATTTTGAAGATTTTGACATTTTCACCTGAAGTGTACAATCAGGCTGAAAATGCATTTAAAGCCATAAAAAGTTCATTTTGGCTCTCAAACCTTAACTAAATGTTGTAGACTCAAACTTTTTGCTGTCATTAGTGTATTTTAGCAAAATGAAGATGATTCAAGCATTAATTTCATTGTGCTTTTGCTCATTTTGAAGATTTTGACATTTTCACCTGAAGGGTACAATTAGGGGCTGAAAACGCGTTTAAAGCCATAAAAAGTTCATTTTGGCTCTCACACCTTAACTAAATGTTGTAAACTCAAACTTTTTGCTGTCATTAGTGTATGTTAGCAAAATGAAGATGATTCAAGCATTAATTTCATTGTGCTTTTGCTCATTTTGAAGATTTTGACATTTTCACCTGAAGTGTACAATCAGGCTGAAAATGCATTTAAAGCCATAAAAAGTTCATTTTGGCTCTCACACCTTAACTAAATGTTGTAGACTCAAACTTTTTGCTGTCATTAGTGTATTTTAGCAAAATGAAGATGATTCAAGCATTAATTTCATTGTGCTTTTGCTCATTTTGAAGATTTTGACATTTTCACCTGAAGTGTACAATCGGGCTGAAAATGCATTTAAAGCAATAAAAAGTTCATTTTGGCTCTCACACCTTAACTAAATGTTGTAGATTCAAACTTTTTGCTGTCATTAGTGTATTTTAGCAAAATGAAGATGATTCAAGCATTAATTTCATTGTGCTTTTGCTCATTTTGAAGATTTTGACATTTTCACCTGAAGTGTACAATTAGGGGCTGAAACGCGTTTAAAGCAATAAAAAGTTCATTTTGGCTCTCACACCTTAACTAAATGTTGTAGACTCAAACTTTTTGCTGTCATTAGTATATTTTAGCAAAATGAAGATGATTCAAGCATTAATTTTATTGTGCTTTTGCTCATTTTGAAGATTTTGACATTTTCACCTGAAGTGTACAATCGGGCTGAAAATGCATTTAAAGCCATAAAAAGTTCATTTTGGCTCTCACACCTTAACTAAATGTTGTAGACTCAAACTTTTTGCTGTCATTAGTGTATGTTAGCAAAATGAAGATGATTCAAGCATTAATTTCATTGTGCTTTTGCTCATTTTGAAGATTTTGACATTTTCACCTGAAGTGTACAATCAGGCTGAAAATGCATTTAAAGCCATAAAAAGTTCATTTTGGCTCTCACACCTTAACTAAATGTTGTAGACTCAAACTTTTTGCTGTCATTAGTGTATTTTAGCAAAATGAAGATGATTCAAGCATTAATTTCATTGTGCTTTTGCTCATTTTGAAGATTTTGACATTTTCACCTGAAGTGTACAATCAGGCTGAAAATGCATTTAAAGCCATAAAAAGTTCATTTTGGCTCTCACACCTTAACTAAATGTTGTAGACTCAAACTTTTTGCTGTCATTAGTGTATTTTAGCAAAATGAAGATGATTCAAGCATTAATTTCATTGTGCTTTTGCTCATTTTGAAGATTTTGACATTTTCACCTGAAGTGTACAATTAGGGGCTGAAAACGCGTTTAAAGCAATAAAAAGTTCATTTTGGCTCTCACACCTTAACTAAATGTTGTAGACTCAAACTTTTTGCTGTCATTAGTATATTTTAGCAAAATAAAGATGATTCAAGCATTAATTTTATTGTGCTTTTGCTCATTTTGAAGATTTTGACATTTTCACCTGAAGTGTACAATCGGGCTGAAAATGCATTTAAAGCCATAAAAAGTTCATTTTGGCTCTCACACCTTAACTAAATGTTGTAAACTCAAACTTTTTGCTGTCATTAGTGTATGTTAGCAAAATGAAGATGATTCAAGCATTAATTTCATTGTGCTTTTGCTCATTTTGAAGATTTTGACATTTTCACCTGAAGTGTACAATCAGGCTGAAAATGCATTTAAAGCCATAAAAAGTTCATTTTGGCTCTCACACCTTAACTAAATGTTGTAGACTCAAACTTTTTGCTGTCATTAGTGTATTTTAGCAAAATGAAGATGATTCAAGCATTAATTTCATTGTGCTTTTGCTCATTTTGAAGATTTTGACATTTTCACCTGAAGTGTACAATCAGGCTGAAAATGCATTTAAAGCCATAAAAAGTTCATTTTGGCTCTCACACCTTAACTAAATGTTGTAGACTCAAACTTTTTGCTGTCATTAGTGTATTTTAGCAAAATGAAGATGATTCAAGCATTAATTTCATTGTGCTTTTGCTCATTTTGAAGATTTTGACATTTTCACCTGAAGTGTACAATTAGGGGCTGAAAACGCGTTTAAAGCAATAAAAAGTTCATTTGGCTCTCACACCTTAACTAAATGTTGTAGACTCAAACTTTTTGCTGTCATTAGTATATTTTAGCAAAATAAAGATGATTCAAGCATTAATTTTATTGTGCTTTTGCTCATTTTGAAGATTTTGACATTTTCACCTGAAGTGTACAATCGGGCTGAAAATGCATTTAAAGCCATAAAAAGTTCATTTTGGCTCTCACACCTTAACTAAATGTTGTAAACTCAAACTTTTTGCTGTCATTAGTGTATGTTAGCAAAATGAAGATGATTCAAGCATTAATTTCATTGTGCTTTTGCTCATTTTGAAGATTTTGACATTTTCACCTGAAGTGTACAATCAGGCTGAAAATGCATTTAAAGCCATAAAAAGTTCATTTTGGCTCTCACACCTTAACTAAATGTTGTAGACTCAAACTTTTTGCTGTCATTAGTATATTTTAGCAAAATGAAGACGATTCAAGCATTAATTGTATTGTGCTTTTGCTCATTTTGAAGATTTGACATTTTCACCTGAAGTGTACAATCGGGCTGAAAATGCATTTAAAGCCATAAAAAGTTCATTTTGGCTCTCACACCTTAACTAAATGTTGTAGACTCAAACTTTTTGCTGTCATTAGTGTATGTTAGCAAAATGAAGATGATTCAAGCATTAATTTCATTGTGCTTTTGCTCATTTTGAAGATTTTGACATTTTCACCTGAAGTGTACAATCGGGCTGAAAATGCATTTAAAGCCATAAAAAGTTCATTTTGGCTCTCACACCTTAACTAAATGTTGTAGACTCAAACTTTTTGCTGTCATTAGTGTATTTTAGCAAAATAAAGATGATTCAAGCATTAATTTCATTGTGCTTTTGCTCATTTTGAAGATTTTGACATTTTCACCTGAAGTGTACAATCGGGCTGAAAATGCATTAAAGCAATAAAAAGTTCATTTTGGCTCTCACACCTTAACTAAATGTTGTAGATTCAAACTTTTTGCTGTCATTAGTGTATTGTAGCAAAATGAAGATGATTCAAGCATTAATTTCATTGTGCTTTTGCTCATTTGAAGATTTTGACATTTTCACCTGAAGTGTACAATCGGGCTGAAAATGCATTTAAAGCAATAAAAAGTTCATTTTGGCTCTCACACCTTAACTAAATGTTGTAGATTCAAACTTTTTGCTGTCATTAGTGTATTGTAGCAAAATGAAGATGATTCAAGCATTAATTTTATTGTGCTTTTGCTTATTTTGAAGATATTGACATTTTCACCTGAAGTGTACAATTAGGGGCTGAAAACGCGTTTAAAGCAATAAAAAGTTCATTTTGGCTCTCACACCTTAACTAAATGTTGTAGACTCAAACTTTTTGCTGTCATTAGTATATTTTAGCAAAATGACGATGATTCAAGCATTAATTTTATTTTGCTTTTGCTCATTTTGAAGATTTTGACATTTTCACCTGAAGTGTACAATCGGGCTGAAAATGCATTTAAAGCTATAAAAAGTTCATTTTGGCTCTCACACCTTAACTAAATGTTGTAGACTCAAAGTTTTTGCTGTCATTAGTGTATTTTAGCAAAATGAAGATGATTCAAGCATTAATTTCATTGTGCTTTTGCTCATTTGAAGATTTTGACATTTTCACCTGAAGTGTACAATCAGGCTGAAAATGCATTTAAAGCCATAAAAAGTTCATTTTGGCTCTCACACCTTAACTAAATGTTGTAGACTCAAACTTTTTGCTGTCATTAGTGTATTTTAGCAAAATGAAGATGATTCAAGCATTAATTTCATTGTGCTTTTGCTCATTTTGAAGATTTTGACATTTTCACCTGAAGTGTACAATCAGGCTGAAAATGCATTTAAAGCCATAAAAAGTTCATTTTGGCTCTCACACCTTAACTAAATGTTGTAGACTCAAACTTTTTGCTGTCATTAGTGTATTTTAGCAAAATGAAGATGATTCAAGCATTAATTTCATTGTGCTTTTGCTCATTTTGAAGATTTTGACATTTTCACCTGAAGTGTACAATCAGGCTGAAAATGCATTTAAAGCCATAAAAAGTTCATTTTGGCTCTCACACCTTAACTAAATGTTGTAGACTCAAACTTTTTGCTGTCATTAGTGTATTTTAGCAAAATGAAGATGATTCAAGCATTAATTGTATTGTGCTTTTGCTCATTTTGAAGATTTTGACATTTTCACCTGAAGTGTACAATCGGGCTGAAAATGCATTTAAAGCCATAAAAAGTTCATTTTGGCTCTCACACCTTAACTAAATGTTGTAGACTCAAACTTTTTGCTGTCATTAGTGTATGCTAGCAAAATGAAGATGATTCAAGCATTAATTTCATTGTGCTTTTGCTCATTTTGAAGATTTTGACATTTTCACCTGAAGTGTACAATCAGGCTGAAAATGCATTTAAAGCCATAAAAAGTTCATTTTGGCTCTCACACCTTAACTAAATGTTGTAGACTCAAACTTTTTGCTGTCATTAGTGTATTTTAGCAAAATGAAGATGATTCAAGCATTAATTTCATTGTGCTTTTGCTCATTTTGAAGATTTTGACATTTTCACCTGAAGTGTACAATTAGGGGCTGAAAACGCGTTTAAAGCAATAAAAAGTTCATTTTGGCTCTCACACCTTAACTAAATGTTGTAGACTCAAACTTTTTGCTGTCATTAGTGTATTTTAGCAAAATGAAGATGATTCAAGCATTAATTGTATTGTGCTTTTGCTCATTTTGAAGATTTTGACATTTTCACCTGAAGTGTACAATCGGGCTGAAAATGCATTTAAAGCCATAAAAAGTTCATTTTGGCTCTCACACCTTAACTAAATGTTGTAGACTCAAACTTTTTGCTGTCATTAGTGTATGTTAGCAAAATGAAGATGATTCAAGCATTAATTTCATTGTGCTTTTGCTCATTTTGAAGATTTTGACATTTTCACCTGAAGTGTATAATCAGGCTGAAAATGCATTTAAAGCCATAAAAAGTTCATTTTGGCTCTCACACCTTAACTAAATGTTGTAGACTCAAACTTTTTGCTGTCATTAGTGTATTTCAGCAAAATGAAGATGATTCAAGCATTAATTTCATTGTGCTTTTGCTCATTTTGAAGATTTTGACATTTTCACCTGAAGTGTACAATCAGGCTGAAAATGCATTTAAAGCCATAAAAAGTTCATTTTGGCTCTCACACCTTAACTAAATGTTGTAGACTCAAACTTTTTGCTGTCATTAGTGTATTTTAGCAAAATGAAGATGATTCAAGCATTAATTTAATTGTGCTTTTGCTCATTTTGAAGATTTTGACATTTTCACCTGAAGTGTATAATCAGGCTGAAAATGCATTTAAAGCCATAAAAAGTTCATTTTGGCTCTCACACCTTAACTAAATGTTGTAGACTCAAACTTTTTGCTGTCATTAGTGTATTTTAGCAAAATGAAGATGATTCAAGCATTAATTTCATTGTGCTTTTGCTCATTTTGAAGATTTTGACATTTTCACCTGAAGTGTACAATCGGGCTGAAAATGCATTTAAAGCCATAAAAAGTTCATTTTGGCTCTCACACCTTAACTAAATGTTGTAGACTCAAACTTTTTGCTGTCATTAGTGTATTTTAGCAAAATGAAGATGATTCAAGCATTAATTTCATTGTGCTTTTGCTCATTTTGAAGATTTTGACATTTTCACCTGAAGTGTACAATCGGGCTGAAAATGCATTTAAAGCAATAAAAAGTTCATTTTGGCTCTCACACCTTAACTAAATGTTGTAGATTCAAACTTTTTGCTGTCATTAGTGTATTTTAGCAAAATGAAGATGATTCAAGCATTAATTTCATTGTGCTTTTGCTCATTTTGAAGATTTTGACATTTTCACCTGAAGTGTACAATCAGGCTGAAAATGCATTTAAAGCCATAAAAAGTTCATTTTGGCTCTCACACCTTAACTAAATGTTGTAGACTCAAACTTTTTGCTGTCATTAGTGTATTTTAGCAAAATGAAGATGATTCAAGCATTAATTTCATTGTGCTTTTGCTCATTTTGAAGATTTTGACATTTTCACCTGAAGTGTACAATTAGGGGCTGAAAACGCGTTTAAAGCAATAAAAAGTTCATTTTGGCTCTCACACCTTAACTAAATGTTGTAGACTCAAACTTTTTGCTGTCATTAGTATATTTTAGCAAAATAAAGATGATTCAAGCATTAATTTTATTGTGCTTTTGCTCATTTTGAAGATTTTGACATTTTCACCTGAAGTGTACAATCGGGCTGAAAATGCATTTAAAGCCATAAAAAGTTCATTTTGGCTCTCACACCTTAACTAAATGTTGTAAACTCAAACTTTTTGCTGTCATTAGTGTATGTTAGCAAAATGAAGATGATTCAAGCATTAATTTCATTGTGCTTTTGCTCATTTTGAAGATTTTGACATTTTCACCTGAAGTGTACAATCAGGCTGAAAATGCATTTAAAGCCATAAAAAGTTCATTTTGGCTCTCACACCTTAACTAAATGTTGTAGACTCAAACTTTTTGCTGTCATTAGTATATTTTAGCAAAATGAAGACGATTCAAGCATTAATTGTATTGTGCTTTTGCTCATTTTGAAGATTTTGACATTTTCACCTGAAGTGTACAATCGGGCTGAAAATGCATTTAAAGCAATAAAAAGTTCATTTTGGCTCTCACACCTTAACTAAATGTTGTAGATTCAAACTTTTTGCTGTCATTAGTGTATTTTAGCAAAATGAAGATGATTCAAGCATTAATTTCATTGTGCTTTTGCTCATTTTGAAGATTTTGACATTTTCACCTGAAGTGTACAATTAGGGGCTGAAAACGCGTTTAAAGCAATAAAAAGTTCATTTTGGCTCTCACACCTTAACTAAATGTTGTAGACTCAAACTTTTTGCTGTCATTAGTATATTTTAGCAAAATGAAGATGATTCAAGCATTAATTTTATTGTGCTTTTGCTCATTTTGAAGATTTTGACATTTTCACCTGAAGTGTACAATCGGGCTGAAAATGCATTTAAAGCCATAAAAAGTTCATTTTGGCTCTCACACCTTAACTAAATGTTGTAGACTCAAACTTTTTGCTGTCATTAGTGTATGTTAGCAAAATGAAGATGATTCAAGCATTAATTTCATTGTGCTTTTGCTCATTTTGAAGATTTTGACATTTTCACCTGAAGTGTACAATCAGGCTGAAAATGCATTTAAAGCCATAAAAAGTTCATTTTGGCTCTCACACCTTAACTAAATGTTGTAGACTCAAACTTTTTGCTGTCATTAGTGTATTTTAGCAAAATGAAGATGATTCAAGCATTAATTTAATTGTGCTTTTGCTCATTTTGAAGATTTTGACATTTTCACCTGAAGTGTATAATCAGGCTGAAAATGCATTTAAAGCCATAAAAAGTTCATTTTGGCTCTCACACCTTAACTAAATGTTGTAGACTCAAACTTTTTGCTGTCATTAGTGTATTTTAGCAAAATGAAGATGATTCAAGCATTAATTTCATTGTGCTTTTGCTCATTTTGAAGATTTTGACATTTTCACCTGAAGTGTACAATCGGGCTGAAAATGCATTTAAAGCCATAAAAAGTTCATTTTGGCTCTCACACCTTAACTAAATGTTGTAGACTCAAACTTTTTGCTGTCATTAGTGTATTTTAGCAAAATGAAGATGATTCAAGCATTAATTTCATTGTGCTTTTGCTCATTTTGAAGATTTTGACATTTTCACCTGAAGTGTACAATCGGGCTGAAAATGCATTTAAAGCAATAAAAAGTTCATTTTGGCTCTCACACCTTAACTAAATGTTGTAGATTCAAACTTTTTGCTGTCATTAGTGTATTTTAGCAAAATGAAGATGATTCAAGCATTAATTTCATTGTGCTTTTGCTCATTTTGAAGATTTTGACATTTTCACCTGAAGTGTACAATCGGGCTGAAAATGCATTTAAAGCCATAAAAAGTTCATTTTGGCTCTCACACCTTAACTAAATGTTGTAGACTCAAACTTTTTGCTGTCATTAGTGTATTTTAGCAAAATGAAGATGATTCAAGCATTAATTTCATTGTGCTTTTGCTCATTTTGAAGATTTTGACATTTTCACCTGAAGTGTACAATCAGGCTGAAAATGCATTTAAAGCCATAAAAAGTTCATTTTGGCTCTCACACCTTAACTAAATGTTGTAGACTCAAACTTTTTGCTGTCATTAGTGTATTTTAGCAAAATGAAGATGATTCAAGCATTAATTTCATTGTGCTTTTGCTCATTTTGAAGATTTTGACATTTTCACCTGAAGTGTATAATCAGGCTGAAAATGCATTTAAAGCCATAAAAAGTTCATTTTGGCTCTCACACCTTAACTAAATGTTGTAGACTCAAACTTTTTGCTGTCATTAGTGTATTTTAGCAAAATGAAGATGATTCAAGCATTAATTTCATTGTGCTTTTGCTCATTTTGAAGATTTTGACATTTTCACCTGAAGTGTACAATCAGGCTGAAAATGCATTTAAAGCCATAAAAAGTTCATTTTGGCTCTCACACCTTAACTAAATGTTGTAGACTCAAACTTTTTGCTGTCATTAGTGTATTTTAGCAAAATGAAGATGATTCAAGCATTAATTTCATTGTGCTTTTGCTCATTTTGAAGATTTTGACATTTTCACCTGAAGTGTACAATTAGGGGCTGAAAACGCGTTTAAAGCAATAAAAAGTTCATTTTGGCTCTCACACCTTAACTAAATGTTGTAGACTCAAACTTTTTGCTGTCATTAGTATATTTTAGCAAAATGAAGATGATTCAAGCATTAATTTTATTGTGCTTTTGCTCATTTTGAAGATTTTGACATTTTCACCTGAAGTGTACAATCGGGCTGAAAATGCATTTAAAGCCATAAAAAGTTCATTTTGGCTCTCACACCTTAACTAAATGTTGTAGACTCAAACTTTTTGCTGTCATTAGTGTATGTTAGCAAAATGAAGATGATTCAAGCATTAATTTCATTGTGCTTTTGCTCATTTTGAAGATTTTGACATTTTCACCTGAAGTGTACAATCAGGCTGAAAATGCATTTAAAGCCATAAAAAGTTCATTTTGGCTCTCACACCTTAACTAAATGTTGTAGACTCAAACTTTTTGCTGTCATTAGTGTATTTTAGCAAAATGAAGATGATTCAAGCATTAATTTCATTGTGCTTTTGCTCATTTTGAAGATTTTGACATTTTCACCTGAAGTGTACAATCAGGCTGAAAATGCATTTAAAGCCATAAAAAGTTCATTTTGGCTCTCACACCTTAACTAAATGTTGTAGACTCAAACTTTTTGCTGTCATTAGTGTATTTTAGCAAAATGAAGATGATTCAAGCATTAATTTCATTGTGCTTTTGCTCATTTTGAAGATTTTGACATTTTCACCTGAAGTGTACAATTAGGGGCTGAAAACGCGTTTAAAGCAATAAAAAGTTCATTTTGGCTCTCACACCTTAACTAAATGTTGTAGACTCAAACTTTTTGCTGTCATTAGTATATTTTAGCAAAATGAAGATGATTCAAGCATTAATTTCATTGTGCTTTTGCTCATTTTGAAGATTTTGACATTTTCACCTGAAGTGTACAATCGGGCTGAAAATGCATTTAAAGCCATAAAAAGTTCATTTTGGCTCTCACACCTTAACTAAATGTTGTAGACTCAAACTTTTTGCTGTCATTAGTGTATTTTAGCAAAATGAAGATGATTCAAGCATTAATTTCATTGTGCTTTTGCTCATTTTGAAGATTTTGACATTTTCACCTGAAGTGTACAATCAGGCTGAAAATGCATTTAAAGCCATAAAAAGTTCATTTTGGCTCTCACACCTTAACTAAATGTTGTAGACTCAAACTTTTTGCTGTCATTAGTGTATTTTAGCAAAATGAAGATGATTCAAGCATTAATTTCATTGTGCTTTTGCTCATTTTGAAGATTTTGACATTTTCACCTGAAGTGTACAATTAGGGGCTGAAAACGCGTTTAAAGCAATAAAAAGTTCATTTTGGCTCTCACACCTTAACTAAATGTTGTAGACTCAAACTTTTTGCTGTCATTAGTATATTTTAGCAAAATAAAGATGATTCAAGCATTAATTTTATTGTGCTTTTGCTCATTTTGAAGATTTTGACATTTTCACCTGAAGTGTACAATCGGGCTGAAAATGCATTTAAAGCCATAAAAAGTTCATTTTGGCTCTCACACCTTAACTAAATGTTGTAAACTCAAACTTTTTGCTGTCATTAGTGTATGTTAGCAAAATGAAGATGATTCAAGCATTAATTTCATTGTGCTTTTGCTCATTTTGAAGATTTTGACATTTTCACCTGAAGTGTACAATCAGGCTGAAAATGCATTTAAAGCCATAAAAAGTTCATTTTGGCTCTCACACCTTAACTAAATGTTGTAAACTCAAACTTTTTGCTGTCATTAGTGTATGTTAGCAAAATGAAGATGATTCAAGCATTAATTTCATTGTGCTTTTGCTCATTTTGAAGATTTTGACATTTTCACCTGAAGTGTACAATCAGGCTGAAAATGCATTTAAAGCCATAAAAAGTTCATTTTGGCTCTCACACCTTAACTAAATGTTGTAGACTCAAACTTTTTGCTGTCATTAGTATATTTTAGCAAAATGAAGACGATTCAAGCATTAATTGTATTGTGCTTTTGCTCATTTTGAAGATTTTGACATTTTCACCTGAAGTGTACAATCGGGCTGAAAATGCATTTAAAGCAATAAAAAGTTCATTTTGGCTCTCACACCTTAACTAAATGTTGTAGATTCAAACTTTTTGCTGTCATTAGTGTATTTTAGCAAAATGAAGATGATTCAAGCATTAATTTCATTGTGCTTTTGCTCATTTTGAAGATTTTGACATTTTCACCTGAAGTGTACAATTAGGGGCTGAAAACGCGTTTAAAGCAATAAAAAGTTCATTTTGGCTCTCACACCTTAACTAAATGTTGTAGACTCAAACTTTTTGCTGTCATTAGTATATTTTAGCAAAATGAAGATGATTCAAGCATTAATTTTATTGTGCTTTTGCTCATTTTGAAGATTTTGACATTTTCACCTGAAGTGTACAATCGGGCTGAAAATGCATTTAAAGCCATAAAAAGTTCATTTTGGCTCTCACACCTTAACTAAATGTTGTAGACTCAAACTTTTTGCTGTCATTAGTGTATGTTAGCAAAATGAAGATGATTCAAGCATTAATTTCATTGTGCTTTTGCTCATTTTGAAGATTTTGACATTTTCACCTGAAGTGTACAATCAGGCTGAAAATGCATTTAAAGCCATAAAAAGTTCATTTTGGCTCTCACACCTTAACTAAATGTTGTAGACTCAAACTTTTTGCTGTCATTAGTGTATTTTAGCAAAATGAAGATGATTCAAGCATTAATTTAATTGTGCTTTTGCTCATTTTGAAGATTTTGACATTTTCACCTGAAGTGTATAATCAGGCTGAAAATGCATTTAAAGCCATAAAAAGTTCATTTTGGCTCTCACACCTTAACTAAATGTTGTAGACTCAAACTTTTTGCTGTCATTAGTGTATTTTAGCAAAATGAAGATGATTCAAGCATTAATTTCATTGTGCTTTTGCTCATTTTGAAGATTTTGACATTTTCACCTGAAGTGTACAATCGGGCTGAAAATGCATTTAAAGCCATAAAAAGTTCATTTTGGCTCTCACACCTTAACTAAATGTTGTAGACTCAAACTTTTTGCTGTCATTAGTGTATTTTAGCAAAATGAAGATGATTCAAGCATTAATTTCATTGTGCTTTTGCTCATTTTGAAGATTTTGACATTTTCACCTGAAGTGTACAATCGGGCTGAAAATGCATTTAAAGCAATAAAAAGTTCATTTTGGCTCTCACACCTTAACTAAATGTTGTAGATTCAAACTTTTTGCTGTCATTAGTGTATTTTAGCAAAATGAAGATGATTCAAGCATTAATTTCATTGTGCTTTTGCTCATTTTGAAGATTTTGACATTTTCACCTGAAGTGTACAATCGGGCTGAAAATGCATTTAAAGCCATAAAAAGTTCATTTTGGCTCTCACACCTTAACTAAATGTTGTAGACTCAAACTTTTTGCTGTCATTAGTGTATTTTAGCAAAATGAAGATGATTCAAGCATTAATTTCATTGTGCTTTTGCTCATTTTGAAGATTTTGACATTTTCACCTGAAGTGTACAATCAGGCTGAAAATGCATTTAAAGCCATAAAAAGTTCATTTTGGCTCTCACACCTTAACTAAATGTTGTAGACTCAAACTTTTTGCTGTCATTAGTGTATTTTAGCAAAATGAAGATGATTCAAGCATTAATTTCATTGTGCTTTTGCTCATTTTGAAGATTTTGACATTTTCACCTGAAGTGTATAATCAGGCTGAAAATGCATTTAAAGCCATAAAAAGTTCATTTTGGCTCTCACACCTTAACTAAATGTTGTAGACTCAAACTTTTTGCTGTCATTAGTGTATGTTAGCAAAATGAAGATGATTCAAGCATTAATTTCATTGTGCTTTTGCTCATTTTGAAGATTTTGACATTTTCACCTGAAGTGTACAATCAGGCTGAAAATGCATTTAAAGCCATAAAAAGTTCATTTTGGCTCTCACACCTTAACTAAATGTTGTAGACTCAAACTTTTTGCTGTCATTAGTGTATTTTAGCAAAATGAAGATGATTCAAGCATTAATTTCATTGTGCTTTTGCTCATTTTGAAGATTTTGACATTTTCACCTGAAGTGTACAATTAGGGGCTGAAAACGCGTTTAAAGCAATAAAAAGTTCATTTTGGCTCTCACACCTTAACTAAATGTTGTAGACTCAAACTTTTTGCTGTCATTAGTATATTTTAGCAAAATGAAGATGATTCAAGCATTAATTTTATTGTGCTTTTGCTCATTTTGAAGATTTTGACATTTTCACCTGAAGTGTACAATCGGGCTGAAAATGCATTTAAAGCCATAAAAAGTTCATTTTGGCTCTCACACCTTAACTAAATGTTGTAGACTCAAACTTTTTGCTGTCATTAGTGTATGTTAGCAAAATGAAGATGATTCAAGCATTAATTTCATTGTGCTTTTGCTCATTTTGAAGATTTTGACATTTTCACCTGAAGTGTACAATCAGGCTGAAAATGCATTTAAAGCCATAAAAAGTTCATTTTGGCTCTCACACCTTAACTAAATGTTGTAGACTCAAACTTTTTGCTGTCATTAGTGTATTTTAGCAAAATGAAGATGATTCAAGCATTAATTTCATTGTGCTTTTGCTCATTTTGAAGATTTTGACATTTTCACCTGAAGTGTACAATTAGGGGCTGAAAACGCGTTTAAAGCAATAAAAAGTTCATTTTGGCTCTCACACCTTAACTAAATGTTGTAGACTCAAACTTTTTGCTGTCATTAGTATATTTTAGCAAAATGAAGATGATTCAAGCATTAATTTCATTGTGCTTTTGCTCATTTTGAAGATTTTGACATTTTCACCTGAAGTGTACAATCGGGCTGAAAATGCATTTAAAGCCATAAAAAGTTCATTTTGGCTCTCACACCTTAACTAAATGTTGTAGACTCAAACTTTTTGCTGTCATTAGTGTATGTTAGCAAAATGAAGATGATTCAAGCATTAATTTCATTGTGCTTTTGCTCATTTTGAAGATTTTGACATTTTCACCTGAAGTGTACAATCAGGCTGAAAATGCATTTAAAGCCATAAAAAGTTCATTTTGGCTCTCACACCTTAACTAAATGTTGTAGACTCAAACTTTTTGCTGTCATTAGTATATTTTAGCAAAATGAAGACGATTCAAGCATTAATTGTATTGTGCTTTTGCTCATTTTGAAGATTTTGACATTTTCACCTGAAGTGTACAATCGGGCTGAAAATGCATTTAAAGCAATAAAAAGTTCATTTTGGCTCTCACACCTTAACTAAATGTTGTAGATTCAAACTTTTTGCTGTCATTAGTGTATTTTAGCAAAATGAAGATGATTCAAGCATTAATTTCATTGTGCTTTTGCTCATTTTGAAGATTTTGACATTTTCACCTGAAGTGTACAATTAGGGGCTGAAAACGCGTTTAAAGCAATAAAAAGTTCATTTTGGCTCTCACACCTTAACTAAATGTTGTAGACTCAAACTTTTTGCTGTCATTAGTATATTTTAGCAAAATGAAGATGATTCAAGCATTAATTTCATTGTGCTTTTGCTCATTTTGAAGATTTTGACATTTTCACCTGAAGTGTACAATCGGGCTGAAAATGCATTTAAAGCCATAAAAAGTTCATTTTGGCTCTCACACCTTAACTAAATGTTGTAGACTCAAACTTTTTGCTGTCATTAGTGTATTTTAGCAAAATGAAGATGATTCAAGCATTAATTTCATTGTGCTTTTGCTCATTTTGAAGATTTTGACATTTTCACCTGAAGTGTACAATCAGGCTGAAAATGCATTTAAAGCCATAAAAAGTTCATTTTGGCTCTCACACCTTAACTAAATGTTGTAGACTCAAACTTTTTGCTGTCATTAGTGTATTTTAGCAAAATGAAGATGATTCAAGCATTAATTTCATTGTGCTTTTGCTCATTTTGAAGATTTTGACATTTTCACCTGAAGTGTACAATCAGGCTGAAAATGCATTTAAAGCCATAAAAAGTTCATTTTGGCTCTCACACCTTAACTAAATGTTGTAGACTCAAACTTTTTGCTGTCATTAGTGTATTTTAGCAAAATGAAGATGATTCAAGCATTAATTTCATTGTGCTTTTGCTCATTTTGAAGATTTTGACATTTCACCTGAAGTGTACAATTAGGGGCTGAAAACGCGTTTAAAGCAATAAAAAGTTCATTTTGGCTCTCACACCTTAACTAAATGTTGTAGACTCAAACTTTTTGCTGTCATTAGTATATTTTAGCAAAATGAAGATGATTCAAGCATTAATTTTATTGTGCTTTTGCTCATTTTGAAGATTTTGACATTTTCACCTGAAGTGTACAATCGGGCTGAAAATGCATTTAAAGCCATAAAAAGTTCATTTTGGCTCTCACACCTTAACTAAATGTTGTAGACTCAAACTTTTTGCTGTCATTAGTGTATGTTAGCAAAATGAAGATGATTCAAGCATTAATTTCATTGTGCTTTTGCTCATTTTGAAGATTTTGACATTTTCACCTGAAGTGTACAATCAGGCTGAAAATGCATTTAAAGCCATAAAAAGTTCATTTTGGCTCTCACACCTTAACTAAATGTTGTAGACTCAAACTTTTTGCTGTCATTAGTGTATGTTAGCAAAATGAAGATGATTCAAGCAATTAATTTCATTGTGCTTTTGCTCATTTTGAAGATTTTGACATTTTCACCTGAAGTGTACAATCAGGCTGAAAATGCATTTAAAGCCATAAAAAGTTCATTTTGGCTCTCACACCTTAACTAAATGTTGTAAACTCAAACTTTTTGCTGTCATTAGTGTATTTTAGCAAAATGAAGATGATTCAAGCATTAATTTCATTGTGCTTTTGCTCATTTTGAAGATTTTGACATTTTCACCTGAAGTGTACAATTAGGGGCTGAAAACGCGTTTAAAGCAATAAAAAGTTCATTTTGGCTCTCACACCTTAACTAAATGTTGTAGACTCAAACTTTTTGCTGTCATTAGTGTATTTTAGCAAAATGAAGATGATTCAAGCATTAATTTCATTGTGCTTTTGCTCATTTTGAAGATTTTGACATTTTCACCTGAAGTGTACAATCGGGCTGAAAATGCATTTAAAGCCATAAAAAGTTCATTTTGGCTCTCACACCTTAACTAAATGTTGTAGACTCAAACTTTTTGCTGTCATTAGTGTATGTTAGCAAAATGAAGATGATTCAAGCATTAATTTCATTGTGCTTTTGCTCATTTTGAAGATTTTGACATTTTCACCTGAAGTGTACAATCAGGCTGAAAATGCATTTAAAGCCATAAAAAGTTCATTTTGGCTCTCACACCTTAACTAAATGTTGTAGACTCAAACTTTTTGCTGTCATTAGTGTATTTTAGCAAAATGAAGATGATTCAAGCATTAATTTCATTGTGCTTTTGCTCATTTTGAAGATTTTGACATTTTCACCTGAAGTGTACAATCAGGCTGAAAATGCATTTAAAGCAATAAAAAGTTCATTTTGGCTCTCACACCTTAACTAAATGTTGTAGATTCAAACTTTTTGCTGTCATTAGTGTATTTTAGCAAAATGAAGATGATTCAAGCATTAATTTCATTGTGCTTTTGCTCATTTTGAAGATTTTGACATTTTCACCTGAAGTGTACAATTAGGGGCTGAAAACGCGTTTAAAGCAATAAAAAGTTCATTTTGGCTCTCACACCTTAACTAAATGTTGTAGACTCAAACTTTTTGCTGTCATTAGTATATTTTAGCAAAATGAAGATGATTCAAGCATTAATTTTATTGTGCTTTTGCTCATTTTGAAGATTTTGACATTTTCACCTGAAGTGTACAATCGGGCTGAAAATGCATTTAAAGCCATAAACAGTTCATTTTGGCTCTCACACCTTAACTAAATGTTGTAGACTCAAACTTTTTGCTGTCATTAGTGTATGTTAGCAAAATGAAGATGATTCAAGCATTAATTTCATTGTGCTTTTGCTCATTTTGAAGATTTTGACATTTTCACCTGAAGTGTACAATCAGGCTGAAAATGCATTTAAAGCCATAAAAAGTTCATTTTGGCTCTCAAACCTTAACTAAATGTTGTAGACTCAAACTTTTTGCTGTCATTAGTGTATTTTAGCAAAATGAAGATGATTCAAGCATTAATTTCATTGTGCTTTTGCTCATTTTGAAGATTTTGACATTTTCACCTGAAGGGTACAATTAGGGGCTGAAAACGCGTTTAAAGCCATAAAAAGTTCATTTTGGCTCTCACACCTTAACTAAATGTTGTAAACTCAAACTTTTTGCTGTCATTAGTGTATGTTAGCAAAATGAAGATGATTCAAGCATTAATTTCATTGTGCTTTTGCTCATTTTGAAGATTTTGACATTTTCACCTGAAGTGTACAATCAGGCTGAAAATGCATTTAAAGCCATAAAAAGTTCATTTTGGCTCTCACACCTTAACTAAATGTTGTAGACTCAAACTTTTTGCTGTCATTAGTGTATTTTAGCAAAATGAAGATGATTCAAGCATTAATTTCATTGTGCTTTTGCTCATTTTGAAGATTTTGACATTTTCACCTGAAGTGTACAATCGGGCTGAAAATGCATTTAAAGCAATAAAAAGTTCATTTTGGCTCTCACACCTTAACTAAATGTTGTAGATTCAAACTTTTTGCTGTCATTAGTGTATTTTAGCAAAATGAAGATGATTCAAGCATTAATTTCATTGTGCTTTTGCTCATTTTGAAGATTTTGACATTTTCACCTGAAGTGTACAATTAGGGGCTGAAAACGCGTTTAAAGCAATAAAAAGTTCATTTTGGCTCTCACACCTTAACTAAATGTTGTAGACTCAAACTTTTTGCTGTCATTAGTATATTTTAGCAAAATGAAGATGATTCAAGCATTAATTTTATTGTGCTTTTGCTCATTTTGAAGATTTTGACATTTTCATCTGAAGTGTACAATCGGGCTGAAAATGCATTTAAAGCCATAAAAAGTTCATTTTGGCTCTCACACCTTAACTAAATGTTGTAGACTCAAACTTTTTGCTGTCATTAGTGTATGTTAGCAAAATGAAGATGATTCAAGCATTAATTTCATTGTGCTTTTGCTCATTTTGAAGATTTTGACATTTTCACCTGAAGTGTACAATCAGGCTGAAAATGCATTTAAAGCCATAAAAAGTTCATTTTGGCTCTCACACCTTAACTAAATGTTGTAGACTCAAACTTTTTGCTGTCATTAGTGTATTTTAGCAAAATGAAGATGATTCAAGCATTAATTTCATTGTGCTTTTGCTCATTTTGAAGATTTTGACATTTTCACCTGAAGTGTACAATCAGGCTGAAAATGCATTTAAAGCCATAAAAAGTTCATTTTGGCTCTCACACCTTAACTAAATGTTGTAGACTCAAACTTTTTGCTGTCATTAGTGTATTTTAGCAAAATGAAGATGATTCAAGCATTAATTTCATTGTGCTTTTGCTCATTTTGAAGATTTTGACATTTTCACCTGAAGTGTACAATTAGGGGCTGAAAACGCGTTTAAAGCAATAAAAAGTTCATTTTGGCTCTCACACCTTAACTAAATGTTGTAGACTCAAACTTTTTGCTGTCATTAGTATATTTTAGCAAAATAAAGATGATTCAAGCATTAATTTTATTGTGCTTTTGCTCATTTTGAAGATTTTGACATTTTCACCTGAAGTGTACAATCGGGCTGAAAATGCATTTAAAGCCATAAAAAGTTCATTTTGGCTCTCACACCTTAACTAAATGTTGTAAACTCAAACTTTTTGCTGTCATTAGTGTATGTTAGCAAAATGAAGATGATTCAAGCATTAATTTCATTGTGCTTTTGCTCATTTTGAAGATTTTGACATTTTCACCTGAAGTGTACAATCAGGCTGAAAATGCATTTAAAGCCATAAAAAGTTCATTTTGGCTCTCACACCTTAACTAAATGTTGTAGACTCAAACTTTTTGCTGTCATTAGTGTATTTTAGCAAAATGAAGATGATTCAAGCATTAATTTCATTGTGCTTTTGCTCATTTTGAAGATTTTGACATTTTCACCTGAAGTGTACAATCAGGCTGAAAATGCATTTAAAGCCATAAAAAGTTCATTTTGGCTCTCACACCTTAACTAAATGTTGTAGACTCAAACTTTTTGCTGTCATTAGTGTATTTTAGCAAAATGAAGATGATTCAAGCATTAATTTCATTGTGCTTTTGCTCATTTTGAAGATTTTGACATTTTCACCTGAAGTGTACAATTAGGGGCTGAAAACGCGTTTAAAGCAATAAAAAGTTCATTTTGGCTCTCACACCTTAACTAAATGTTGTAGACTCAAACTTTTTGCTGTCATTAGTATATTTTAGCAAAATAAAGATGATTCAAGCATTAATTTTATTGTGCTTTTGCTCATTTTGAAGATTTTGACATTTTCACCTGAAGTGTACAATCGGGCTGAAAATGCATTTAAAGCCATAAAAAGTTCATTTTGGCTCTCACACCTTAACTAAATGTTGTAAACTCAAACTTTTTGCTGTCATTAGTGTATGTTAGCAAAATGAAGATGATTCAAGCATTAATTTCATTGTGCTTTTGCTCATTTTGAAGATTTTGACATTTTCACCTGAAGTGTACAATCAGGCTGAAAATGCATTTAAAGCCATAAAAAGTTCATTTTGGCTCTCACACCTTAACTAAATGTTGTAGACTCAAACTTTTTGCTGTCATTAGTATATTTTAGCAAAATGAAGACGATTCAAGCATTAATTGTATTGTGCTTTTGCTCATTTTGAAGATTTTGACATTTTCACCTGAAGTGTACAATCGGGCTGAAAATGCATTTAAAGCCATAAAAAGTTCATTTTGGCTCTCACACCTTAACTAAATGTTGTAGACTCAAACTTTTTGCTGTCATTAGTGTATGTTAGCAAAATGAAGATGATTCAAGCATTAATTTCATTGTGCTTTTGCTCATTTTGAAGATTTTGACATTTTCACCTGAAGTGTACAATCGGGCTGAAAATGCATTTAAAGCCATAAAAAGTTCATTTTGGCTCTCACACCTTAACTAAATGTTGTAGACTCAAACTTTTTGCTGTCATTAGTGTATTTTAGCAAAATAAAGATGATTCAAGCATTAATTTCATTGTGCTTTTGCTCATTTTGAAGATTTTGACATTTTCACCTGAAGTGTACAATCGGGCTGAAAATGCATTTAAAGCAATAAAAAGTTCATTTTGGCTCTCACACCTTAACTAAATGTTGTAGATTCAAACTTTTTGCTGTCATTAGTGTATTGTAGCAAAATGAAGATGATTCAAGCATTAATTTCATTGTGCTTTTGCTCATTTTGAAGATTTTGACATTTTCACCTGAAGTGTACAATCGGGCTGAAAATGCATTTAAAGCAATAAAAAGTTCATTTTGGCTCTCACACCTTAACTAAATGTTGTAGATTCAAACTTTTTGCTGTCATTAGTGTATTGTAGCAAAATGAAGATGATTCAAGCATTAATTTTATTGTGCTTTTGCTCATTTTGAAGATTTTGACATTTTCACCTGAAGTGTACAATTAGGGGCTGAAAACGCGTTTAAAGCAATAAAAAGTTCATTTTGGCTCTCACACCTTAACTAAATGTTGTAGACTCAAACTTTTTGCTGTCATTAGTATATTTTAGCAAAATGACGATGATTCAAGCATTAATTTTATTTTGCTTTTGCTCATTTTGAAGATTTTGACATTTTCACCTGAAGTGTACAATCGGGCTGAAAATGCATTTAAAGCCATAAAAAGTTCATTTTGGCTCTCACACCTTAACTAAATGTTGTAGACTCAAAGTTTTTGCTGTCATTAGTGTATTTTAGCAAAATGAAGATGATTCAAGCATTAATTTCATTGTGCTTTTGCTCATTTTGAAGATTTTGACATTTTCACCTGAAGTGTACAATCAGGCTGAAAATGCATTTAAAGCCATAAAAAGTTCATTTTGGCTCTCACACCTTAACTAAATGTTGTAGACTCAAACTTTTTGCTGTCATTAGTGTATTTTAGCAAAATGAAGATGATTCAAGCATTAATTTCATTGTGCTTTTGCTCATTTTGAAGATTTTGACATTTTCACCTGAAGTGTACAATCAGGCTGAAAATGCATTTAAAGCCATAAAAAGTTCATTTTGGCTCTCACACCTTAACTAAATGTTGTAGACTCAAACTTTTTGCTGTCATTAGTGTATTTTAGCAAAATGAAGATGATTCAAGCATTAATTTCATTGTGCTTTTGCTCATTTTGAAGATTTTGACATTTTCACCTGAAGTGTACAATCAGGCTGAAAATGCATTTAAAGCCATAAAAAGTTCATTTTGGCTCTCACACCTTAACTAAATGTTGTAGACTCAAACTTTTTGCTGTCATTAGTGTATTTTAGCAAAATGAAGATGATTCAAGCATTAATTGTATTGTGCTTTTGCTCATTTTGAAGATTTTGACATTTTCACCTGAAGTGTACAATCGGGCTGAAAATGCATTTAAAGCCATAAAAAGTTCATTTTGGCTCTCACACCTTAACTAAATGTTGTAGACTCAAACTTTTTGCTGTCATTAGTGTATGTTAGCAAAATGAAGATGATTAAAGCATTAATTTCATTGTGCTTTTGCTCATTTTGAAGATTTTGACATTTTCACCTGAAGTGTACAATCAGGCTGAAAATGCATTTAAAGCCATAAAAAGTTCATTTTGGCTCTCACACCTTAACTAAATGTTGTAGACTCAAACTTTTTGCTGTCATTAGTGTATTTTAGCAAAATGAAGATGATTCAAGCATTAATTTCATTGTGCTTTTGCTCATTTTGAAGATTTTGACATTTTCACCTGAAGTGTACAATTAGGGGCTGAAAACGCGTTTAAAGCAATAAAAAGTTCATTTTGGCTCTCACACCTTAACTAAATGTTGTAGACTCAAACTTTTTGCTGTCATTAGTGTATTTTAGCAAAATGAAGATGATTCAAGCATTAATTGTATTGTGCTTTTGCTCATTTTGAAGATTTTGACATTTTCACCTGAAGTGTACAATCGGGCTGAAAATGCATTTAAAGCCATAAAAAGTTCATTTTGGCTCTCACACCTTAACTAAATGTTGTAGACTCAAACTTTTTGCTGTCATTAGTGTATGTTAGCAAAATGAAGATGATTCAAGCATTAATTTCATTGTGCTTTTGCTCATTTTGAAGATTTTGACATTTTCACCTGAAGTGTATAATCAGGCTGAAAATGCATTTAAAGCCATAAAAAGTTCATTTTGGCTCTCACACCTTAACTAAATGTTGTAGACTCAAACTTTTTGCTGTCATTAGTGTATTTCAGCAAAATGAAGATGATTCAAGCATTAATTTCATTGTGCTTTTGCTCATTTTGAAGATTTTGACATTTTCACCTGAAGTGTACAATCAGGCTGAAAATGCATTTAAAGCCATAAAAAGTTCATTTTGGCTCTCACACCTTAACTAAATGTTGTAGACTCAAACTTTTTGCTGTCATTAGTGTATTTTAGCAAAATGAAGATGATTCAAGCATTAATTTAATTGTGCTTTTGCTCATTTTGAAGATTTTGACATTTTCACCTGAAGTGTATAATCAGGCTGAAAATGCATTTAAAGCCATAAAAAGTTCATTTTGGCTCTCACACCTTAACTAAATGTTGTAGACTCAAACTTTTTGCTGTCATTAGTGTATTTTAGCAAAATGAAGATGATTCAAGCATTAATTTCATTGTGCTTTTGCTCATTTTGAAGATTTTGACATTTTCACCTGAAGTGTACAATCGGGCTGAAAATGCATTTAAAGCCATAAAAAGTTCATTTTGGCTCTCACACCTTAACTAAATGTTGTAGACTCAAACTTTTTGCTGTCATTAGTGTATTTTAGCAAAATGAAGATGATTCAAGCATTAATTTCATTGTGCTTTTGCTCATTTTGAAGATTTTGACATTTTCACCTGAAGTGTACAATCGGGCTGAAAATGCATTTAAAGCAATAAAAAGTTCATTTTGGCTCTCACACCTTAACTAAATGTTGTAGATTCAAACTTTTTGCTGTCATTAGTGTATTTTAGCAAAATGAAGATGATTCAAGCATTAATTTCATTGTGCTTTTGCTCATTTTGAAGATTTTGACATTTTCACCTGAAGTGTACAATCAGGCTGAAAATGCATTTAAAGCCATAAAAAGTTCATTTTGGCTCTCACACCTTAACTAAATGTTGTAGACTCAAACTTTTTGCTGTCATTAGTGTATTTTAGCAAAATGAAGATGATTCAAGCATTAATTTCATTGTGCTTTTGCTCATTTTGAAGATTTTGACATTTTCACCTGAAGTGTACAATTAGGGGCTGAAAACGCGTTTAAAGCAATAAAAAGTTCATTTTGGCTCTCACACCTTAACTAAATGTTGTAGACTCAAACTTTTTGCTGTCATTAGTATATTTTAGCAAAATAAAGATGATTCAAGCATTAATTTTATTGTGCTTTTGCTCATTTTGAAGATTTTGACATTTTCACCTGAAGTGTACAATCGGGCTGAAAATGCATTTAAAGCCATAAAAAGTTCATTTTGGCTCTCACACCTTAACTAAATGTTGTAAACTCAAACTTTTTGCTGTCATTAGTGTATGTTAGCAAAATGAAGATGATTCAAGCATTAATTTCATTGTGCTTTTGCTCATTTTGAAGATTTTGACATTTTCACCTGAAGTGTACAATCAGGCTGAAAATGCATTTAAAGCCATAAAAAGTTCATTTTGGCTCTCACACCTTAACTAAATGTTGTAGACTCAAACTTTTTGCTGTCATTAGTATATTTTAGCAAAATGAAGACGATTCAAGCATTAATTGTATTGTGCTTTTGCTCATTTTGAAGATTTTGACATTTTCACCTGAAGTGTACAATCGGGCTGAAAATGCATTTAAAGCAATAAAAAGTTCATTTTGGCTCTCACACCTTAACTAAATGTTGTAGATTCAAACTTTTTGCTGTCATTAGTGTATTTTAGCAAAATGAAGATGATTCAAGCATTAATTTCATTGTGCTTTTGCTCATTTTGAAGATTTTGACATTTTCACCTGAAGTGTACAATTAGGGGCTGAAAACGCGTTTAAAGCAATAAAAAGTTCATTTTGGCTCTCACACCTTAACTAAATGTTGTAGACTCAAACTTTTTGCTGTCATTAGTATATTTTAGCAAAATGAAGATGATTCAAGCATTAATTTTATTGTGCTTTTGCTCATTTTGAAGATTTTGACATTTTCACCTGAAGTGTACAATCGGGCTGAAAATGCATTTAAAGCCATAAAAAGTTCATTTTGGCTCTCACACCTTAACTAAATGTTGTAGACTCAAACTTTTTGCTGTCATTAGTGTATGTTAGCAAAATGAAGATGATTCAAGCATTAATTTCATTGTGCTTTTGCTCATTTTGAAGATTTTGACATTTTCACCTGAAGTGTACAATCAGGCTGAAAATGCATTTAAAGCCATAAAAAGTTCATTTTGGCTCTCACACCTTAACTAAATGTTGTAGACTCAAACTTTTTGCTGTCATTAGTGTATTTTAGCAAAATGAAGATGATTCAAGCATTAATTTAATTGTGCTTTTGCTCATTTTGAAGATTTTGACATTTTCACCTGAAGTGTATAATCAGGCTGAAAATGCATTTAAAGCCATAAAAAGTTCATTTTGGCTCTCACACCTTAACTAAATGTTGTAGACTCAAACTTTTTGCTGTCATTAGTGTATTTTAGCAAAATGAAGATGATTCAAGCATTAATTTCATTGTGCTTTTGCTCATTTTGAAGATTTTGACATTTTCACCTGAAGTGTACAATCGGGCTGAAAATGCATTTAAAGCCATAAAAAGTTCATTTTGGCTCTCACACCTTAACTAAATGTTGTAGACTCAAACTTTTTGCTGTCATTAGTGTATTTTAGCAAAATGAAGATGATTCAAGCATTAATTTCATTGTGCTTTTGCTCATTTTGAAGATTTTGACATTTTCACCTGAAGTGTACAATCGGGCTGAAAATGCATTTAAAGCAATAAAAAGTTCATTTTGGCTCTCACACCTTAACTAAATGTTGTAGATTCAAACTTTTTGCTGTCATTAGTGTATTTTAGCAAAATGAAGATGATTCAAGCATTAATTTCATTGTGCTTTTGCTCATTTTGAAGATTTTGACATTTTCACCTGAAGTGTACAATCGGGCTGAAAATGCATTTAAAGCCATAAAAAGTTCATTTTGGCTCTCACACCTTAACTAAATGTTGTAGACTCAAACTTTTTGCTGTCATTAGTGTATTTTAGCAAAATGAAGATGATTCAAGCATTAATTTCATTGTGCTTTTGCTCATTTTGAAGATTTTGACATTTTCACCTGAAGTGTACAATCAGGCTGAAAATGCATTTAAAGCCATAAAAAGTTCATTTTGGCTCTCACACCTTAACTAAATGTTGTAGACTCAAACTTTTTGCTGTCATTAGTGTATTTTAGCAAAATGAAGATGATTCAAGCATTAATTTCATTGTGCTTTTGCTCATTTTGAAGATTTTGACATTTTCACCTGAAGTGTATAATCAGGCTGAAAATGCATTTAAAGCCATAAAAAGTTCATTTTGGCTCTCACACCTTAACTAAATGTTGTAGACTCAAACTTTTTGCTGTCATTAGTGTATGTTAGCAAAATGAAGATGATTCAAGCATTAATTTCATTGTGCTTTTGCTCATTTTGAAGATTTTGACATTTTCACCTGAAGTGTACAATCAGGCTGAAAATGCATTTAAAGCCATAAAAAGTTCATTTTGGCTCTCACACCTTAACTAAATGTTGTAGACTCAAACTTTTTGCTGTCATTAGTGTATTTTAGCAAAATGAAGATGATTCAAGCATTAATTTCATTGTGCTTTTGCTCATTTTGAAGATTTTGACATTTTCACCTGAAGTGTACAATTAGGGGCTGAAAACGCGTTTAAAGCAATAAAAAGTTCATTTTGGCTCTCACACCTTAACTAAATGTTGTAGACTCAAACTTTTTGCTGTCATTAGTATATTTTAGCAAAATGAAGATGATTCAAGCATTAATTTTATTGTGCTTTTGCTCATTTTGAAGATTTTGACATTTTCACCTGAAGTGTACAATCGGGCTGAAAATGCATTTAAAGCCATAAAAAGTTCATTTTGGCTCTCACACCTTAACTAAATGTTGTAGACTCAAACTTTTTGCTGTCATTAGTGTATGTTAGCAAAATGAAGATGATTCAAGCATTAATTTCATTGTGCTTTTGCTCATTTTGAAGATTTTGACATTTTCACCTGAAGTGTACAATCAGGCTGAAAATGCATTTAAAGCCATAAAAAGTTCATTTTGGCTCTCACACCTTAACTAAATGTTGTAGACTCAAACTTTTTGCTGTCATTAGTGTATTTTAGCAAAATGAAGATGATTCAAGCATTAATTTCATTGTGCTTTTGCTCATTTTGAAGATTTTGACATTTTCACCTGAAGTGTACAATTAGGGGCTGAAAACGCGTTTAAAGCAATAAAAAGTTCATTTTGGCTCTCACACCTTAACTAAATGTTGTAGACTCAAACTTTTTGCTGTCATTAGTATATTTTAGCAAAATGAAGATGATTCAAGCATTAATTTCATTGTGCTTTTGCTCATTTTGAAGATTTTGACATTTTCACCTGAAGTGTACAATCGGGCTGAAAATGCATTTAAAGCCATAAAAAGTTCATTTTGGCTCTCACACCTTAACTAAATGTTGTAGACTCAAACTTTTTGCTGTCATTAGTGTATGTTAGCAAAATGAAGATGATTCAAGCATTAATTTCATTGTGCTTTTGCTCATTTTGAAGATTTTGACATTTTCACCTGAAGTGTACAATCAGGCTGAAAATGCATTTAAAGCCATAAAAAGTTCATTTTGGCTCTCACACCTTAACTAAATGTTGTAGACTCAAACTTTTTGCTGTCATTAGTATATTTTAGCAAAATGAAGACGATTCAAGCATTAATTGTATTGTGCTTTTGCTCATTTTGAAGATTTTGACATTTTCACCTGAAGTGTACAATCGGGCTGAAAATGCATTTAAAGCAATAAAAAGTTCATTTTGGCTCTCACACCTTAACTAAATGTTGTAGATTCAAACTTTTTGCTGTCATTAGTGTATTTTAGCAAAATGAAGATGATTCAAGCATTAATTTCATTGTGCTTTTGCTCATTTTGAAGATTTTGACATTTTCACCTGAAGTGTACAATTAGGGGCTGAAAACGCGTTTAAAGCAATAAAAAGTTCATTTTGGCTCTCACACCTTAACTAAATGTTGTAGACTCAAACTTTTTGCTGTCATTAGTATATTTTAGCAAAATGAAGATGATTCAAGCATTAATTTTATTGTGCTTTTGCTCATTTTGAAGATTTTGACATTTTCACCTGAAGTGTACAATCGGGCTGAAAATGCATTTAAAGCCATAAAAAGTTCATTTTGGCTCTCACACCTTAACTAAATGTTGTAGACTCAAACTTTTTGCTGTCATTAGTGTATGTTAGCAAAATGAAGATGATTCAAGCATTAATTTCATTGTGCTTTTGCTCATTTTGAAGATTTTGACATTTTCACCTGAAGTGTACAATCAGGCTGAAAATGCATTTAAAGCCATAAAAAGTTCATTTTGGCTCTCACACCTTAACTAAATGTTGTAGACTCAAACTTTTTGCTGTCATTAGTGTATTTTAGCAAAATGAAGATGATTCAAGCATTAATTTAATTGTGCTTTTGCTCATTTTGAAGATTTTGACATTTTCACCTGAAGTGTATAATCAGGCTGAAAATGCATTTAAAGCCATAAAAAGTTCATTTTGGCTCTCACACCTTAACTAAATGTTGTAGACTCAAACTTTTTGCTGTCATTAGTGTATTTTAGCAAAATGAAGATGATTCAAGCATTAATTTCATTGTGCTTTTGCTCATTTTGAAGATTTTGACATTTTCACCTGAAGTGTACAATCGGGCTGAAAATGCATTTAAAGCCATAAAAAGTTCATTTTGGCTCTCACACCTTAACTAAATGTTGTAGACTCAAACTTTTTGCTGTCATTAGTGTATTTTAGCAAAATGAAGATGATTCAAGCATTAATTTCATTGTGCTTTTGCTCATTTTGAAGATTTTGACATTTTCACCTGAAGTGTACAATCGGGCTGAAAATGCATTTAAAGCAATAAAAAGTTCATTTTGGCTCTCACACCTTAACTAAATGTTGTAGATTCAAACTTTTTGCTGTCATTAGTGTATTTTAGCAAAATGAAGATGATTCAAGCATTAATTTCATTGTGCTTTTGCTCATTTTGAAGATTTTGACATTTTCACCTGAAGTGTACAATCGGGCTGAAAATGCATTTAAAGCCATAAAAAGTTCATTTTGGCTCTCACACCTTAACTAAATGTTGTAGACTCAAACTTTTTGCTGTCATTAGTGTATTTTAGCAAAATGAAGATGATTCAAGCATTAATTTCATTGTGCTTTTGCTCATTTTGAAGATTTTGACATTTTCACCTGAAGTGTACAATCAGGCTGAAAATGCATTTAAAGCCATAAAAAGTTCATTTTGGCTCTCACACCTTAACTAAATGTTGTAGACTCAAACTTTTTGCTGTCATTAGTGTATTTTAGCAAAATGAAGATGATTCAAGCATTAATTTCATTGTGCTTTTGCTCATTTTGAAGATTTTGACATTTTCACCTGAAGTGTATAATCAGGCTGAAAATGCATTTAAAGCCATAAAAAGTTCATTTTGGCTCTCACACCTTAACTAAATGTTGTAGACTCAAACTTTTTGCTGTCATTAGTGTATGTTAGCAAAATGAAGATGATTCAAGCATTAATTTCATTGTGCTTTTGCTCATTTTGAAGATTTTGACATTTTCACCTGAAGTGTACAATCAGGCTGAAAATGCATTTAAAGCCATAAAAAGTTCATTTTGGCTCTCACACCTTAACTAAATGTTGTAGACTCAAACTTTTTGCTGTCATTAGTGTATTTTAGCAAAATGAAGATGATTCAAGCATTAATTTCATTGTGCTTTTGCTCATTTTGAAGATTTTGACATTTTCACCTGAAGTGTACAATTAGGGGCTGAAAACGCGTTTAAAGCAATAAAAAGTTCATTTTGGCTCTCACACCTTAACTAAATGTTGTAGACTCAAACTTTTTGCTGTCATTAGTATATTTTAGCAAAATGAAGATGATTCAAGCATTAATTTTATTGTGCTTTTGCTCATTTTGAAGATTTTGACATTTTCACCTGAAGTGTACAATCGGGCTGAAAATGCATTTAAAGCCATAAAAAGTTCATTTTGGCTCTCACACCTTAACTAAATGTTGTAGACTCAAACTTTTTGCTGTCATTAGTGTATGTTAGCAAAATGAAGATGATTCAAGCATTAATTTCATTGTGCTTTTGCTCATTTTGAAGATTTTGACATTTTCACCTGAAGTGTACAATCAGGCTGAAAATGCATTTAAAGCCATAAAAAGTTCATTTTGGCTCTCACACCTTAACTAAATGTTGTAGACTCAAACTTTTTGCTGTCATTAGTGTATTTTAGCAAAATGAAGATGATTCAAGCATTAATTTCATTGTGCTTTTGCTCATTTTGAAGATTTTGACATTTTCACCTGAAGTGTACAATCAGGCTGAAAATGCATTTAAAGCCATAAAAAGTTCATTTTGGCTCTCACACCTTAACTAAATGTTGTAGACTCAAACTTTTTGCTGTCATTAGTGTATTTTAGCAAAATGAAGATGATTCAAGCATTAATTTCATTGTGCTTTTGCTCATTTTGAAGATTTTGACATTTTCACCTGAAGTGTACAATTAGGGGCTGAAAACGCGTTTAAAGCAATAAAAAGTTCATTTTGGCTCTCACACCTTAACTAAATGTTGTAGACTCAAACTTTTTGCTGTCATTAGTATATTTTAGCAAAATGAAGATGATTCAAGCATTAATTTCATTGTGCTTTTGCTCATTTTGAAGATTTTGACATTTTCACCTGAAGTGTACAATCGGGCTGAAAATGCATTTAAAGCCATAAAAAGTTCATTTTGGCTCTCACACCTTAACTAAATGTTGTAGACTCAAACTTTTTGCTGTCATTAGTGTATTTTAGCAAAATGAAGATGATTCAAGCATTAATTTCATTGTGCTTTTGCTCATTTTGAAGATTTTGACATTTTCACCTGAAGTGTACAATCAGGCTGAAAATGCATTTAAAGCCATAAAAAGTTCATTTTGGCTCTCACACCTTAACTAAATGTTGTAGACTCAAACTTTTTGCTGTCATTAGTGTATTTTAGCAAAATGAAGATGATTCAAGCATTAATTTCATTGTGCTTTTGCTCATTTTGAAGATTTTGACATTTTCACCTGAAGTGTACAATCAGGCTGAAAATGCATTTAAAGCCATAAAAAGTTCATTTTGGCTCTCACACCTTAACTAAATGTTGTAGACTCAAACTTTTTGCTGTCATTAGTGTATTTTAGCAAAATGAAGATGATTCAAGCATTAATTTCATTGTGCTTTTGCTCATTTTGAAGATTTTGACATTTTCACCTGAAGTGTACAATTAGGGGCTGAAAACGCGTTTAAAGCAATAAAAAGTTCATTTTGGCTCTCACACCTTAACTAAATGTTGTAGACTCAAACTTTTTGCTGTCATTAGTATATTTTAGCAAAATGAAGATGATTCAAGCATTAATTGTATTGTGCTTTTGCTCATTTTGAAGATTTTGACATTTTCACCTGAAGTGTACAATCGGGCTGAAAATGCATTTAAAGCCATAAAAAGTTAATTTTGGCTCTCACACCTTAACTAAATGTTGTAGACTCAAACTTTTTGCTGTCATTAGTGTATGTTAGCAAAATGAAGATGATTCAAGCATTAATTTCATTGTGCTTTTGCTCATTTTGAAGATTTTGACATTTTCACCTGAAGTGTACAATCAGGCTGAAAATGCATTTAAAGCCATAAAAAGTTCATTTTGGCACTCACACCTTAACTAAATGTTGTAGACTCAAACTTTTTGCTGTCATTAGTGTATTTTAGCAAAATGAAGATGATTCAAGCATTAATTTCATTGTGCTTTTGCTCATTTTGAAGATTTTGACATTTTCACCTGAAGTGTACAATCAGGCTGTAAATGCATTTAAAGCCATAAAAAGTTCATTTTGGCTCTCACACCTTAACTAAATGTTGTAGACTCAAACTTTTTGCTGTCATTAGTGTATTTTAGCAAAATGAAGATGATTCAAGCATTAATTTCATTGTGCTTTTGCTCATTTTGAAGATTTTGACATTTTCACCTGAAGTGTACAATCGGGCTGAAAATGCATTTAAAGCCATAAAAAGTTCATTTTGGCTCTCACACCTTAACTAAATGTTGTAGACTCAAACTTTTTGCTGTCATTAGTGTATTTTGGCAAAATGAAGATGATTCAGGCATTAATTTCATTGTGCTTTTGCTCATTTTGAAGATTTTGACATTTTCACCTGAAGTGTACAATCAGGCTGAAAATGCATTTAAAGCCATAAAAAGTTCATTTTGGCTCTCACACCTTAACTAAATGTTGTAGATTCAAACTTTTTGCTGTCATTAGTGTATTATAGCAAAATGAAGATGATTCAAGCATTAATTTCATTGTGCTTTTGCTCATTTTGAAGATTTTGACATTTTCACCTGAAGTGTACAATTAGGGGCTGAAAACGCGTTTAAAGCAATAAAAAGTTCATTTTGGCTCTCACACCTTAACTAAATGTTGTAGACTCAAACTTTTTGCTGTCATTAGTATATTTTAGCAAAATGAAGATGATTCAAGCATTAATTTTATTTTGCTTTTGCTCATTTTGAAGATTTTGACATTTTCACCCGAAGTGTACAATCGGGCTGAAAATGCATTTAAAGCCATAAAAAGTTCATTTTGGCTCTCACACCTTAACTAAATGTTGTAGACTCAAACTTTTTGCTGTCATTAGTGTATTTTAGCAAAATGAAGATGATTCAAGCATTAATTTCATTGTGCTTTTGCTCATTTTGAAGATTTTGACATTTTCACCTGAAGTGTACAATCAGGCTGAAAATGCATTTAAAGCCATAAAAAGTTCATTTTGGCTCTCACACCTTAACTAAATGTTGTAGACTCAAAATTTTTGCTGTCATTAGTGTATGTTAGCAAAATGAAGATGATTCAAGCATTAATTTCATTGTGCTTTTGCTCATTTTGAAGATTTTGACATTTTCACCTGAAGTGTACAATCAGGCTGAAAATGCATTTAAAGCCATAAAAAGTTCATTTTGGCTCTCACACCTTAACTAAATGTTGTAGACTCAAACTTTTTGCTGTCATTAGTGTATTTTAGCAAAATGAAGATGATTCAAGCATTAATTTCATTGTGCTTTTGCTCATTTTGAAGATTTTGACATTTTCACCTGAAGTGTACAATCAGGCTGAAAATGCATTTAAAGCCATAAAAAGTTCATTTTGGCTCTCACACCTTAACTAAATGTTGTAGACTCAAACTTTTTGCTGTCATTAGTGTATTTTAGCAAAATGAAGATGATTCAAGCATTAATTTCATTGTGCTTTTGCTCATTTTGAAGATTTTGACATTTTCACCTGAAGTGTACAATCAGGTTAAAAATGCATTTAAAGCCATAAAAAGTTCATTTTGGCTCTCACACCTTAACTAAATGTTGTAGACTCAAACTTTTTGCTGTCATTAGTGTATTTTAGCAAAATGAAGATGATTCAAGCATTAATTTCATTGTGCTTTTGCTCATTTTGAAGATTTTGACATTTTCACCTGAAGTGTACAATTAGGGGCTGAAAACGCGTTTAAAGCAATAAAAAGTTCATTTTGGCTCTCACACCTTAACTAAATGTTGTAGACTCAAACTTTTTGCTGTCATTAGTATATTTTAGCAAAATGAAGATGATTCAAGCATTAATTGTATTGTGCTTTTGCTCATTTTGAAGATTTTGACATTTTCACCTGAAGTGTACAATCGGGCTGAAAATGCATTTAAAGCCATAAAAAGTTCATTTTGGCTCTCACACCTTAACTAAATGTTGTAGACTCAAACTTTTTGCTGTCATTAGTGTATGTTAGCAAAATGAAGATGATTCAAGCATTAATTTCATTGTGCTTTTGCTCATTTTGAAGATTTTGACATTTTCACCTGAAGTGTACAATCAGGCTGAAAATGCATTTAAAGCCATAAAAAGTTCATTTTGGCACTCACACCTTAACTAAATGTTGTAGACTCAAACTTTTTGCTGTCATTAGTGTATTTTAGCAAAATGAAGATGATTCAAGCATTAATTTCATTGTGCTTTTGCTCATTTTGAAGATTTTGACATTTTCACCTGAAGTGTACAATCAGGCTGAAAATGCATTTAAAGCCATAAAAAGTTCATTTTGGCTCTCACACCTTAACTAAATGTTGTAGACTCAAACTTTTTGCTGTCATTAGTGTATTTTAGCAAAAGGAAGATGATTCAAGCATTAATTTCATTGTGCTTTTGCTCATTTTGAAGATTTTGACATTTTCACCTGAAGTGTACAATCGGGCTGAAAATGCATTTAAAGCCATAAAAAGTTCATTTTGGCTCTCACACCTTAACTAAATGTTGTAGACTCAAACTTTTTGCTGTCATTAGTGTATTTTGGCAAAATGAAGATGATTCAGGCATTAATTTCATTGTGCTTTTGCTCATTTTGAAGATTTTGACATTTTCACCTGAAGTGTACAATCAGGCTGAAAATGCATTTAAAGCCATAAAAAGTTCATTTTGGCTCTCACACCTTAACTAAATGTTGTAGATTCAAACTTTTTGCTGTCATTAGTGTATTATAGCAAAATGAAGATGATTCAAGCATTAATTTCATTGTGCTTTTGCTCATTTTGAAGATTTTGACATTTTCACCTGAAGTGTACAATTAGGGGCTGAAAACGCGTTTAAAGCAATAAAAAGTTCATTTTGGCTCTCACACCTTAACTAAATGTTGTAGACTCAAACTTTTTGCTGTCATTAGTATATTTTAGCAAAATGAAGATGATTCAAGCATTAATTTTATTTTGCTTTTGCTCATTTTGAAGATTTTGACATTTTCACCCGAAGTGTACAATCGGGCTGAAAATGCATTTAAAGCCATAAAAAGTTCATTTTGGCTCTCACACCTTAACTAAATGTTGTAGACTCAAACTTTTTGCTGTCATTAGTGTATTTTAGCAAAATGAAGATGATTCAAGCATTAATTTCATTGTGCTTTTGCTCATTTTGAAGATTTTGACATTTTCACCTGAAGTGTACAATCAGGCTGAAAATGCATTTAAAGCCATAAAAAGTTCATTTTGGCTCTCACACCTTAACTAAATGTTGTAGACTCAAAATTTTTGCTGTCATTAGTGTATGTTAGCAAAATGAAGATGATTCAAGCATTAATTTCATTGTGCTTTTGCTCATTTTGAAGATTTTGACATTTTCACCTGAAGTGTACAATCAGGCTGAAAATGCATTTAAAGCCATAAAAAGTTCATTTTGGCTCTCACACCTTAACTAAATGTTGTAGACTCAAACTTTTTGCTGTCATTAGTGTATTTTAGCAAAATGAAGATGATTCAAGCATTAATTTCATTGTGCTTTTGCTCATTTTGAAGATTTTGACATTTTCACCTGAAGTGTACAATCAGGCTGAAAATGCATTTAAAGCCATAAAAAGTTCATTTTGGCTCTCACACCTTAACTAAATGTTGTAGACTCAAACTTTTTGCTGTCATTAGTGTATTTTAGCAAAATGAAGATGATTCAAGCATTAATTTCATTGTGCTTTTGCTCATTTTGAAGATTTTGACATTTTCACCTGAAGTGTACAATCAGGTTAAAAATGCATTTAAAGCCATAAAAAGTTCATTTTGGCTCTCACACCTTAACTAAATGTTGTAGACTCAAACTTTTTGCTGTCATTAGTGTATTTTAGCAAAATGAAGATGATTCAAGCATTAATTTCATTGTGCTTTTGCTCATTTTGAAGATTTTGACATTTTCACCTGAAGTGTACAATTAGGGGCTGAAAACGCGTTTAAAGCAATAAAAAGTTCATTTTGGCTCTCACACCTTAACTAAATGTTGTAGACTCAAACTTTTTGCTGTCATTAGTATATTTTAGCAAAATGAAGATGATTCAAGCATTAATTGTATTGTGCTTTTGCTCATTTTGAAGATTTTGACATTTTCACCTGAAGTGTACAATCGGGCTGAAAATGCATTTAAAGCCATAAAAAGTTCATTTTGGCTCTCACACCTTAACTAAATGTTGTAGACTCAAACTTTTTGCTGTCATTAGTGTATGTTAGCAAAATGAAGATGATTCAAGCATTAATTTCATTGTGCTTTTGCTCATTTTGAAGATTTTGACATTTTCACCTGAAGTGTACAATCAGGCTGAAAATGCATTTAAAGCCATAAAAAGTTCATTTTGGCACTCACACCTTAACTAAATGTTGTAGACTCAAACTTTTTGCTGTCATTAGTGTATTTTAGCAAAATGAAGATGATTCAAGCATTAATTTCATTGTGCTTTTGCTCATTTTGAAGATTTTGACATTTTCACCTGAAGTGTACAATCAGGCTGAAAATGCATTTAAAGCCATAAAAAGTTCATTTTGGCTCTCACACCTTAACTAAATGTTGTAGACTCAAACTTTTTGCTGTCATTAGTGTATTTTAGCAAAATGAAGATGATTCAAGCATTAATTTCATTGTGCTTTTGCTCATTTTGAAGATTTTGACATTTTCACCTGAAGTGTACAATCGGGCTGAAAATGCATTTAAAGCCATAAAAAGTTCATTTTGGCTCTCACACCTTAACTAAATGTTGTAGACTCAAACTTTTTGCTGTCATTAGTGTATTTTGGCAAAATGAAGATGATTCAGGCATTAATTTCATTGTGCTTTTGCTCATTTTGAAGATTTTGACATTTTCACCTGAAGTGTACAATCAGGCTGAAAATGCATTTAAAGCCATAAAAAGTTCATTTTGGCTCTCACACCTTAACTAAATGTTGTAGATTCAAACTTTTTGCTGTCATTAGTGTATTATAGCAAAATGAAGATGATTCAAGCATTAATTTCATTGTGCTTTTGCTCATTTTGAAGATTTTGACATTTTCACCTGAAGTGTACAATTAGGGGCTGAAAACGCGTTTAAAGCAATAAAAAGTTCATTTTGGCTCTCACACCTTAACTAAATGTTGTAGACTCAAACTTTTTGCTGTCATTAGTATATTTTAGCAAAATGAAGATGATTCAAGCATTAATTTTTTTTTGCTTTTGCTCATTTTGAAGATTTTGACATTTTCACCCGAAGTGTACAATCGGGCTGAAAATGCATTTAAAGCCATAAAAAGTTCATTTTGGCTCTCACACCTAACTAAATGTTGTAGACTCAAACTTTTTGCTGTCATTAGTGTATTTTAGCAAAATGAAGATGATTCAAGCATTAATTTCATTGTGCTTTTGCTCATTTTGAAGATTTTGACATTTTCACCTGAAGTGTACAATCAGGCTGAAAATGCATTTAAAGCCATAAAAAGTTCATTTTGGCTCTCACACCTTAACTAAATGTTGTAGACTCAAACTTTTTGCTGTCATTAGTGTATGTTAGCAAAATGAAGATGATTCAAGCATTAATTTCATTGTGCTTTTGCTCATTTTGAAGATTTTGACATTTTCACCTGAAGTGTACAATCAGGCTGAAAATGCATTTAAAGCCATAAAAAGTTCATTTTGGCTCTCACACCTTAACTAAATGTTGTAGACTCAAACTTTTTGCTGTCATTAGTGTATTTTAGCAAAATGAAGATGATTCAAGCATTAATTTCATTGTGCTTTTGCTCATTTTGAAGATTTTGACATTTTCACCTGAAGTGTACAATCAGGCTGAAAATGCATTTAAAGCCATAAAAAGTTCATTTTGGCTCTCACACCTTAACTAAATGTTGTAGACTCAAACTTTTTGCTGTCATCAGTGTATTTTAGCAAAATGAAGATGATTCAAGCATTAATTTCATTGTGCTTTTGCTCATTTTGAAGATTTTGACATTTTCACCTGATGTGTACAATTAGGGGCTGAAAACGCGTTTAAAGCAATAAAAAGTTCATTTTGGCTCTCACACCTTAACTAAATGTTGTAGACTCAAACTTTTTGCTGTCATTAGTATATTTTAGAAAAATGAAGATGATTCAAGCATTAATTTTATTGTGCTTTTGCTCATTTTGAAGATTTTGACATTTTCACCTGAAGTGTACAATCGGGCTGAAAATGCATTTAAAGCCATAAAAAGTTCATTTTGGCTCTCACACCTTAACTAAATGTTGTAGACTCAAACTTTTTGCTGTCATTAGTGTATGTTAGCAAAATGAAGATGATTCAAGCATTAATTTCATTGTGCTTTTGCTAATTTTGAAGATTTTTTTCATTTTCACCTGAAGTGTACAATCAGGCTGAAAATGCATTTAAAGCCATAAAAAGTTCATTTTGGCTCTCACACCTTAACTAAATGTTGTAGACTCAAACTTTTTGCTGTCATTAGTGTATTTTGGCAAAATGAAGATGATTCAGGCATTAATTTCATTGTGCTTTTGCTCATTTTGAAGATTTTGACATTTTCACCTGAAGTGTACAATCGGGCTGAAAATGCATTTAAAGCCATAAAAAGTTCATTTTGGCTCTCACACCTTAACTAAATGTTGTAGACTCAAACTTTTTGCTGTCATTAGTGTATGGTAGCAAAATGAAGATGATTCAAGCATTAATTTCATTGTGCTTTTGCTCATTTTGAAGATTTTGACATTTTCACCTGAAGTGTACAATCAGGCTGAAAATGCATTTAAAGCCATAAAAAGTTCATTTTGGCTCTCACACCTTAACTAAATGTTGTAGACTCAAACTTTTTGCTGTCATTAGTGTATTTTAGCAAAATGAAGATGATTCAAGCATTAATTTCATTGTGCTTTTGCTCATTTTGAAGATTTTGACATTTTCACCTGAAGTGTACAATCAGGCTGAAAATGCATTTAAAGCCATAAAAAGTTCATTTTGGCTCTCACACCTTAACTAAATGTTGTAGACTCAAACTTTTTGCTGTCATTAGTGTATTTTAGCAAAATGAAGATGATTCAAGCATTAATTTCATTGTGCTTTTGCTTATTTTGAAGATTTTGACATTTTCACCTGAAGTGTACAATCGGGCTGAAAATGCATTTAAAGCCATAAAAAGTTCATTTTGGCTCTCACACCTTAACTAAATGTTGTAGACTCAAACTTTTTGCTGTCATTAGTGTATTTTAGCAAAATGAAGATGATTCAAGCATTAATTTCATTGTGCTTTTGCTCATTTTGAAGATTTTGACATTTTCACCTGAAGTGTACAATCGGGCTGAAAATGCATTTAAAGCAATAAAAAGTTCATTTTGGCTCTCACACCTTAACTAAATGTTGTAGATTCAAACTTTTTGCTGTCATTAGTGTATTTTAGCAAAATGAAGATGATTCAAGCATTAATTTCATTGTGCTTTTGCTCATTTTGAAGATTTTGACATTTTCACCTGAAGTGTACAATTAGGGGCTGAAAACGCGTTTAAAGCAATAAAAAGTTCATTTTGGCTCTCACACCTTAACTAAATGTTGTAGACTCAAACTTTTTGCTGTCATTAGTGTATTTTAGCAAAATGAAGATGATTCAAGCATTAATTTCATTGTGCTTTTGCTCATTTTGAAGATTTTGACATTTTCACCTGAAGTGTACAATCAGGCTGAAAATAAATTTAAAGCCATAAAAAGTTCCTTTTGGCTCTCACACCTTAACTAAATGTTGTAGACTCAAACTTTTTGCTGTCATTAGTGTATGTTAGCAAAATGAAGATGATTCAAGCATTAATTTCATTGTGCTTTTGCTCATTTTGAAGATTTTGACATTTTCACCTGAAGTGTACAATCAGGCTGAAAATGCATTTAAAGCCATAAAAAGTTCATTTTGGCTCTCACACCTTAACTAAATGTTGTAGACTCAAACTTTTTGCTGTCATTAGTGTATTTTAGCAAAATGAAGATGATTCAAGCATTAATTTCATTGTGCTTTTGCTCATTTTGAAGATTTTGACATTTTCACCTGAAGTGTACAATCAGGCTGAAAATGCATTTAAAGCCATAAAAAGTTCATTTTGGCTCTCACACCTTAACTAAATGTTGTAGACTCAAACTTTTTGCTGTCATTAGTGTATTTTGGCAAAATGAAGATGATTCAGAAATTAATTTCATTGTGCTTTTGCTCATTTTGAAGATTTTGACATTTTCACCTGAAGTGTACAATCGGGCTGAAAATGCATTTAAAGCCATAAAAAGTTCATTTTGGCTCTCACACCTTAACTAAATGTTGTAGACTCAAACTTTTTGCTGTCATTAGTGTATGTTAGCAAAATGAAGATGATTCAAGCATTAATTTCATTGTGCTTTTGCTCATTTTGAAGATTTTGACATTTTCACCTGAAGTGTACAATCAGGCTGAAAATGCATTTAAAGCCATAAAAAGTTCATTTTGGCTCTCACACCTTAACTAAATGTTGTAGACTCAAACTTTTTGCTGTCATTAGTGTATTTTAGCAAAATGAAGATGATTCAAGCATTAATTTAATTGTGCTTTTGCTCATTTTGAAGATTTTGACATTTTCACCTGAAGTGTATAATCAGGCTGAAAATGCATTTAAAGCCATAAAAAGTTCATTTTGGCTCTCACACCTTAACTAAATGTTGTAGACTCAAACTTTTTGCTGTCATTAGTGTATTTTAGCAAAATGAAGATGATTCAAGCATTAATTTCATTGTGCTTTTGCTCATTTTGAAGATTTTGACATTTTCACCTGAAGTGTACAATCGGGCTGAAAATGCATTTAAAGCCATAAAAAGTTCATTTTGGCTCTCACACCTTAACTAAATGTTGTAGACTCAAACTTTTTGCTGTCATTAGTGTATTTTAGCAAAATGAAGATGATTCAAGCATTAATTTCATTGTGCTTTTGCTCATTTTGAAGATTTTGACATTTTCACCTGAAGTGTACAATCGGGCTGAAAATGCATTTAAAGCAATAAAAAGTTCATTTTGGCTCTCACACCTTAACTAAATGTTGTAGATTCAAACTTTTTGCTGTCATTAGTGTATTTTAGCAAAATGAAGATGATTCAAGCATTAATTTCATTGTGCTTTTGCTCATTTTGAAGATTTTGACATTTTCACCTGAAGTGTACAATTAGGGGCTGAAAACGCGTTTAAAGCAATAAAAAGTTCATTTTGGCTCTCACACCTTAACTAAATGTTGTAGACTCAAACTTTTTGCTGTCATTAGTGTATTTTAGCAAAATGAAGATGATTCAAGCATTAATTTCATTGTGCTTTTGCTCATTTTGAAGATTTTGACATTTTCACCTGAAGTGTACAATCAGGCTGAAAATGCATTTAAAGCCATAAAAAGTTCCTTTTGGCTCTCACACCTTAACTAAATGTTGTAGACTCAAACTTTTTGCTGTCATTAGTGTATTTTAGCAAAATGAAGATGATTCAAGCATTAATTTCATTGTGCTTTTGCTCATTTTGAAGATTTTGACATTTTCACCTGAAGTGTACAATCAGGCTGAAAATGCATTTAAAGCCATAAAAAGTTCATTTTGGCTCTCACACCTTAACTAAATGTTGTAGACTCAAACTTTTTGCTGTCATTAGTGTATTTTGGCAAAATGAAGATGATTCAGGCATTAATTTCATTGTGCTTTTGCTCATTTTGAAGATTTTGACATTTTCACCTGAAGTGTACAATCGGGCTGAAAATGCATTTAAAGCCATAAAAAGTTCATTTTGGCTCTCACACCTTAACTAAATGTTGTAGACTCAAACTTTTTGCTGTCATTAGTGTATGTTAGCAAAATGAAGATGATTCAAGCATTAATTTCATTGTGCTTTTGCTCATTTTGAAGATTTTGACATTTTCACCTGAAGTGTACAATCAGGCTGAAAATGCATTTAAAGCCATAAAAAGTTCATTTTGGCTCTCACACCTTAACTAAATGTTGTAGACTCAAACTTTTTGCTGTCATTAGTGTATTTTAGCAAAATGAAGATGATTCAAGCATTAATTTCATTGTGCTTTTGCTCATTTTGAAGATTTTGACATTTTCACCTGAAGTGTACAATCGGGCTGAAAATGCATTTAAAGCCATAAAAAGTTCATTTGGCTCTCACACCTTAACTAAATGTTGTAGACTCAAACTTTTTGCTGTCATTAGTGTATGTTAGCAAAATGAAGATGATTCAAGCATTAATTTCATTGTGCTTTTGCTCATTTTGAAGATTTTGACATTTTCACCTGAAGTGTACAATCGGGCTGAAAATGCATTTAAAGCCATAAAAAGTTCATTTTGGCTCTCACACCTTAACTAAATGTTGTAGACTCAAACTTTTTGCTGTCATTAGTGTATTTTAGCAAAATGAAGATGATTCAAGCATTAATTTCATTGTGCTTTTGCTCATTTTGAAGATTTTGACATTTTCACCTGAAGTGTACAATTAGGGGCTGAAAACGCGTTTAAAGCAATAAAAAGTTCATTTTGGCTCTCACACCTTAACTAAATGTTGTAGACTCAAACTTTTTGCTGTCATTAGTATATTTTAGCAAAATGAAGATGATTCAAGCATTAATTTTATTGTGCTTTTGCTCATTTTGAAGATTTTGACATTTTCACCTGAAGTGTACAATCGGGCTGAAAATGCATTTAAAGCCATAAAAAGTTCATTTTGGCTCTCACACCTTAACTAAATGTTGTAGACTCAAACTTTTTGCTGTCATTAGTGTATGTTAGCAAAATGAAGATGATTCAAGCATTAATTTCATTGTGCTTTTGCTCATTTTGAAGATTTTGACATTTTCACCTGAAGTGTACAATCGGGCTGAAAATGCATTTAAAGCCATAAAAAGTTCATTTGGCTCTCACACCTTAACTAAATGTTGTAGACTCAAACTTTTTGCTGTCATTAGTGTATGTTAGCAAAATGAAGATGATTCAAGCATTAATTTCATTGTGCTTTTGCTCATTTTGAAGATTTTGACATTTTCACCTGAAGTGTACAATCAGGCTGAAAATGCATTTAAAGCCATAAAAAGTTCATTTTGGCTCTCACACCTTTACTAAATGTTGTAGACTCAAACTTTTTGCTGTCATTAGTGTATTTTAGCAAAATGAAGATGATTCAAGCATTAATTTCATTGTGCTTTTGCTCATTTTGAAGATTTTGACATTTTCACCTGAAGTGTACAATCAGGCTGAAAATGCATTTAAAGCCATAAAAAGTTCATTTTGGCTCTCACACCTTAACTAAATGTTGTAGACTCAAACTTTTTGCTGTCATTAGTGTATTTTAGCAAAATGAAGATGATTCAAGCATTAATTTCATTGTGCTTTTGCTCATTTTGAAGATTTTGACATTTTCACCTGAAGTGTACAATTAGGGGCTGAAAACGCGTTTAAAGCAATAAAAAGTTCATTTTGGCTCTCACACCTTAACTAAATGTTGTAGACTCAAACTTTTTGTTGTCATTAGTATATTTTAGCAAAATGAAGATGATTCAAGCATTAATTTTATTGTGCTTTTGCTCATTTTGAAGATTTTGACATTTTCACCTGAAGTGTACAATCGGGCTGAAAATGCATTTAAAGCCATAAAAAGTTCATTTTGGCTCTCACACCTTAACTAAATGTTGTAGACTCAAACTTTTTGCTGTCATTAGTGTATGTTAGCAAAATGAAGATGATTCAAGCATTAATTTCATTGTGCTTTTGCTCATTTTGAAGATTTTGACATTTTCACCTGAAGTGTAAAATCAGGCTGAAAATGCATTTAAAGCCATAAAAAGTTCATTTTGGCTCTCACACCTTAACTAAATGTTGTAGACTCAAACTTTTTGCTGTCATTAGTGTATTTTAGCAAAATGAAGATGATTCAAGCATTAATTTCATTGTGCTTTTGCTCATTTTGAAGATTTTGACATTTTCACCTGAAGTGTACAATCAGGCTGAAAATGCATTTAAAGCCATAAAAAGTTCATTTTGGCTCTCACACATTAACTAAATGTTGTAGACTCAAACTTTTTGCTGTCATTAGTGTATGTTAGCAAAATGAAGATGATTCAAGCATTAATTTCATTGTGCTTTTGCTCATTTTGAAGATTTTGACATTTTCACCTGAAGTGTACAATCAGGCTGAAAATGCATTTAAAGCCATAAAAAGTTCATTTTGGCTCTCACACCTTAACTAAATGTTGTAGACTCAAACTTTTTGCTGTCATTAGTGTATTTTAGCAAAATGAAGATGATTCAAGCATTAATTTCATTGTGCTTTTGCTCATTTTGAAGATTTTGACATTTTCACCTGAAGTGTACAATCAGGCTGAAAATGCATTTAAAGCCATAAAAAGTTCATTTTGGCTCTCACACCTTAACTAAATGTTGTAGACTCAAACTTTTTGCTGTCATTAGTGTATTTTAGCAAAATGAAGATGATTCAAGCATTAATTTCATTGTGCTTTTGCTCATTTTGAAGATTTTGACATTTTCACCTGAAGTGTACAATTAGGGGCTGAAAACGCGTTTAAAGCAATAAAAAGTTCATTTTGGCTCTCACACCTTAACTAAATGTTGTAGACTCAAACTTTTTGCTGTCATTAGTATATTTTAGCAAAATGAAGATGATTCAAGCATTAATTTTATTGTGCTTTTGCTCATTTTGAAGATTTTGACATTTTCACCTGAAGTGTACAATCGGGCTGAAAATGCATTTAAAGCCATAAAAAGTTCATTTTGACTCTCACACCTTAACTAAATGTTGTAGACTCAAACTTTTTGCTGTCATTAGTGTATGTTAGCAAAATGAAGATGATTCAAGCATTAATTTCATTGTGCTTTTGCTCATTTTGAAGATTTTGACATTTTCACCTGAAGTGTACAATCAGGCTGAAAATGCATTTAAAGCCATAAAAAGTTCATTTTGGCTCTCACACCTTAACTAAATGTTGTAGACTCAAACTTTTTGCTGTCATTAGTGTATTTTAGCAAAATGAAGATGATTCAAGCATTAATTTCATTGTGCTTTTGCTCATTTTGAAGATTTTGACATTTTCACCTGAAGTGTACAATTAGGGGCTGAAAACGCGTTTAAAGCAATAAAAAGTTCATTTTGGCTCTCACACCTTAACTAAATGTTGTAGACTCAAACTTTTTGCTGTCATTAGTATATTTTAGCAAAATGAAGATGATTCAAGCATTAATTGTATTGTGCTTTTGCTCATTTTGAAGATTTTGACATTTTCACCTGAAGTGTACAATCAGGCTGAAAATGCATTTAAAGCCATAAAAAGTTCATTTTGGCTCTCACACCTTAACTAAATGTTGTAGACTCAAACTTTTTGCTGTCATTAGTGTATGTTAGCAAAATGAAGATGATTCAAGCATTAATTTCATTGTGCTTTTGCTCATTTTGAAGATTTTGACATTTTCACCTGAAGTGTACAATCAGGCTGAAAATGCATTTAAAGCCATAAAAAGTTCATTTTGGCTCTCACACCTTAACTAAATGTTGTAGACTCAAACTTTTTGCTGTCATTAGTGTATTTTAGCAAAATGAAGATGATTCAAGCATTAATTTCATTGTGCTTTTGCTCATTTTGAAGATTTTGACATTTTCACCTGAAGTGTACAATCAGGCTGAAAATGCATTTAAAGCCATAAAAAGTTCATTTTGGCTCTCACACCTTAACTAAATGTTGTAGACTCAAACTTTTTGCTGTCATTAGTGTATTTTAGCAAAATGAAGACGATTCAAGCATTAATTTCATTGTGCTTTTGCTCATTTTGAAGATTTTGACATTTTCACCTGAAGTGTACAATCGGGCTGAAAATGCATTTAAAGCCATAAAAAGTTCATTTTGGCTCTCACACCTTAACTAAATGTTGTAGACTCAAACTTTTTGCTGTCATTAGTGTATGTTAGCAAAATGAAGATGATTCAAGCATTAATTTCATTGTGCTTTTGCTCATTTTGAAGATTTTGACATTTTCACCTGAAGTGTACAATCAGGCTGAAAATGCATTTAAAGCCATAAAAAGTTCATTTTGGCTCTCACACCTTAACTAAATGTTGTAGACTCAAACTTTTTGCTGTCATTAGTGTATTTTAGCAAAATGAAGATGATTCAAGCATTAATTTCATTGTGCTTTTGCTCATTTTGAAGATTTTGACATTTTCACCTGAAGTGTACAATCAGGCTGAAAATGCATTTAAAGCCATAAAAAGTTCATTTTGGCTCTCACACCTTAACTAAATGTTGTAGACTCAAACTTTTTGCTGTCATTAGTGTATTTTAGCAAAATGAAGATGATTCAAGCATTAATTTCATTGTGCTTTTGCTCATTTTGAAGATTTTGACATTTTCACCTGAAGTGTACAATCGGGCTGAAAATGCATTTAAAGCCATAAAAAGTTCATTTTGGCTCTCACACCTTAACTAAATGTTGTAGACTCAAACTTTTTGCTGTCATTAGTGTATTTTAGCAAAATGAAGATGATTCAAGCATTAATTTCATTGTGCTTTTGCTCATTTTGAAGATTTTGACATTTTCACCTGAAGTGTACAATCAGGCTGAAAATGCATTTAAAGCCATAAAAAGTTCATTTTGGCTCTCACACCTTAACTAAATGTTGTAGACTCAAACTTTTTGCTGTCATTAGTGTATTTTAGCAAAATGAAGATGATTCAAGCATTAATTTCATTGTGCTTTTGCTCATTTTGAAGATTTTGACATTTTCACCTGAAGTGTACAATTAGGGGCTGAAAACGCGTTTAAAGCAATAAAAAGTTCATTTTGGCTCTCACACCTTAACTAAATGTTGTAGACTCAAACTTTTTGCTGTCATTAGTGTATTTTAGCAAAATGAAGATGATTCAAGCATTAATTTCATTGTGCTTTTGCTCATTTTGAAGATTTTGACATTTTCACCTGAAGTGTACAATCAGGCTGAAAATGCATTTAAAGCCATAAAAAGTTCATTTTGGCTCTCACACCTTAACTAAATGTTGTAGACTCAAACTTTTTGCTGTCATTAGTGTATTTTAGCAAAATGAAGATGATTCAAGCATTAATTTCATTGTGCTTTTGCTCATTTTGAAGATTTTGACATTTTCACCTGAAGTGTACAATCAGGCTGAAAATGCATTTAAAGCCATAAAAAGTTCATTTTGGCTCTCACACCTTAACTAAATGTTGTAGACTCAAACTTTTTGCTGTCATTAGTGTATTTTAGCAAAATGAAGATGATTCAAGCATTAATTTCATTGTGCTTTTGCTCATTTTGAAGATTTTGACATTTTCACCTGAAGTGTACAATTAGGGGCTGAAAACGCGTTTAAAGCAATAAAAAGTTCATTTTGGCTCTCACACCTTAACTAAATGTTGTAGACTCAAACTTTTTGCTGTCATTAGTATATTTTAGCAAAATGAAGATGATTCAAGCATTAATTTTATTGTGCTTTTGCTCATTTTGAAGATTTTGACATTTTCACCTGAAGTGTACAATCGGGCTGAAAATGCATTTAAAGCCATAAAAAGTTCATTTTGGCTCTCACACCTTAACTAAATGTTGTAGACTCAAACTTTTTGCTGTCATTAGTGTATTTGAGCAAAATGAAGATGATTCAAGCATTAATTTCATTGTGCTTTTGCTCATTTTGAAGATTTTGACATTTTCACCTGAAGTGTACAATCAGGCTGAAAATGCATTTAAAGCCATAAAAAGTTCATTTTGGCTCTCACACCTTAACTAAATGTTGTAGACTCAAACTTTTTGCTGTCATTAGTGTATTTTAGCAAAATGAAGATGATTCAAGCATTAATTTCATTGTGCTTTTGCTCATTTTGAAGATTTTGACATTTTCACCTGAAGTGTACAATTAGGGGCTGAAAACGCGTTTAAAGCAATAAAAAGTTCATTTTGGCTCTCACACCTTAACTAAATGTTGTAGACTCAAACTTTTTGCTGTCATTAGTATATTTTAGCAAAATGAAGATGATTCAAGCATTAATTTTATTGTGCTTTTGCTCATTTTGAAGATTTTGACATTTTCACCTGAAGTGTACAATCAGGCTGAAAATGCATTTAAAGCCATAAAAAGTTCATTTTGGCTCTCACACCTTAACTAAATGTTGTAGACTCAAACTTTTTGCTGTCATTAGTGTATGTTAGCAAAATGAAGATGATTCAAGCATTAATTTCATTGTGCTTTTGCTCATTTTGAAGATTTTGACATTTTCACCTGAAGTGTACAATCAGGCTGAAAATGCATTTAAAGCCATAAAAAGTTCATTTTGGCTCTCACACCTTAACTAAATGTTGTAGACTCAAACTTTTTGCTGTCATTAGTGTATTTTAGCAAAATGAAGATGATTCAAGCATTAATTTCATTGTGCTTTTGCTCATTTTGAAGATTTTGACATTTTCACCTGAAGTGTACAATCAGGCTGAAAATGCATTTAAAGCCATAAAAAGTTCATTTTGGCTCTCACACCTTAACTAAATGTTGTAGACTCAAACTTTTTGCTGTCATTAGTGTATTTTAGCAAAATGAAGATGATTCAAGCATTAATTTCATTGTGCTTTTGCTCATTTTGAAGATTTTGACATTTTCACCTGAAGTGTACAATTAGGGGCTGAAAACGCGTTTAAAGCAATAAAAAGTTCATTTTGGCTCTCACACCTTAACTAAATGTTGTAGACTCAAACTTTTTGCTGTCATTAGTATATTTTAGCAAAATGAAGATGATTCAAGCATTAATTTTATTGTGCTTTTGCTCATTTTGAAGATTTTGACATTTTCACCTGAAGTGTACAATCGGGCTGAAAATGCATTTAAAGCCATAAAAAGTTCATTTTGGCTCTCACACCTTAACTAAATGTTGTAGACTCAAACTTTTTGCTGTCATTAGTGTATGTTAGCAAAATGAAGATGATTCAAGCATTAATTTCATTGTGCTTTTGCTCATTTTGAAGATTTTGACATTTTCACCTGAAGTGTACAATCAGGCTGAAAATGCATTTAAAGCTATAAAAAGTTCATTTTGGCTCTCACACCTTAACTAAATGTTGTAGACTCAAACTTTTTGCTGTCATTAGTGTATTTTAGCAAAATGAAGATGATTCAAGCATTAATTTCATTGTGCTTTTGCTCATTTTGAAGATTTTGACATTTTCACCTGAAGTGTACAATCAGGCTGAAAATGCATTTAAAGCCATAAAAAGTTCATTTTGGCTCTCACACCTTAACTAAATGTTGTAGACTCAAACTTTTTGCTGTCATTAGTGTATTTTAGCAAAATGAAGATGATTCAAGCATTAATTTCATTGTGCTTTTGCTCATTTTGAAGATTTTGACATTTTCACCTGAAGTGTACAATCAGGCTGAAAATGCATTTAAAGCCATAAAAAGTTCATTTTGGCTCTCACACCTTAACTAAATGTTGTAGACTCAAACTTTTTGCTGTCATTAGTGTATTTTAGCAAAATGAAGATGATTCAAGCATTAATTTCATTGTGCTTTTGCTCATTTTGAAGATTTTGACATTTTCACCTGAAGTGTACAATTAGGGGCTGAAAACGCGTTTAAAGCAATAAAAAGTTCATTTTGGCTCTCACACCTTAACTAAATGTTGTAGACTCAAACTTTTTGCTGTCATTAGTATATTTTAGCAAAATGAAGATGATTCAAGCATTAATTTTATTGTGCTTTTGCTCATTTTGAAGATTTTGACATTTTCACCTGAAGTGTACAATCGGGCTGAAAATGCATTTAAAGCCATAAAAAGTTCATTTTGGCTCTCACACCTTAACTAAATGTTGTAGACTCAAACTTTTTGCTGTCATTAGTGTATGTTAGCAAAATGAAGATGATTCAAGCATTAATTTCATTGTGCTTTTGCTCATTTTGAAGATTTTGACATTTTCACCTGAAGTGTACAATCGGGCTGAAAATGCATTTAAAGCCATAAAAAGTTCATTTTGGCTCTCACACCTTAACTAAATGTTGTAGACTCAAACTTTTTGCTGTCATTAGTGTATGTTAGCAAAATGAAGATGATTCAAGCATTAATTTCATTGTGCTTTTGCTCATTTTGAAGATTTTGACATTTTCACCTGAAGTGTACAATCAGGCTGAAAATGCATTTAAAGCCATAAAAAGTTCATTTTGGCTCTCACACCTTAACTAAATGTTGTAGACTCAAACTTTTTGCTGTCATTAGTGTATTTTAGCAAAATGAAGATGATTCAAGCATTAATTTCATTGTGCTTTTGCTCATTTTGAAGATTTTGACATTTTCACCTGAAGTGTACAATCAGGCTGAAAATGCATTTAAAGCCATAAAAAGTTCATTTTGGCTCTCACACCTTAACTAAATGTTGTAGACTCAAACTTTTTGCTGTCATTAGTGTATTTTAGCAAAATGAAGATGATTCAAGCATTAATTTCATTGTGCTTTTGCTCATTTTGAAGATTTTGACATTTTCACCTGAAGTGTACAATCGGGCTGAAAATGCATTTAAAGCCATAAAAAGTTCATTTTGGCTCTCACACCTTAACTAAATGTTGTAGACTCAAACTTTTTGCTGTCATTAGTGTATGTTAGCAAAATGAAGATGATTCAAGCATTAATTTCATTGTGCTTTTGCTCATTTTGAAGATTTTGACATTTTCACCTGAAGTGTACAATCAGGCTGAAAATGCATTTAAAGCCATAAAAAGTTCATTTTGGCTCTCACACCTTAACTAAATGTTGTAGACTCAAACTTTTTGCTGTCATTAGTGTATTTTAGCAAAATGAAGATGATTCAAGCATTAATTTCATTGTGCTTTTGCTCATTTTGAAGATTTTGACATTTTCACCTGAAGTGTACAATCAGGCTGAAAATGCATTTAAAGCCATAAAAAGTTCATTTTGGCTCTCACACCTTAACTAAATGTTGTAGACTCAAACTTTTTGCTGTCATTAGTGTATTTTAGCAAAATGAAGATGATTCAAGCATTAATTTCATTGTGCTTTTGCTCATTTTGAAGATTTTGACATTTTCACCTGAAGTGTACAATCGGGCTGAAAATGCATTTAAAGCCATAAAAAGTTCATTTTGGCTCTCACACCTTAACTAAATGTTGTAGACTCAAACTTTTTGCTGTCATTAGTGTATTTTAGCAAAATGAAGATGATTCAAGCATTAATTTCATTGTGCTTTTGCTCATTTTGAAGATTTTGACATTTTCACCTGAAGTGTACAATCAGGCTGAAAATGCATTTAAAGCCATAAAAAGTTCATTTTGGCTCTCACACCTTAACTAAATGTTGTAGACTCAAACTTTTTGCTGTCATTAGTGTATTTTAGCAAAATGAAGATGATTCAAGCATTAATTTCATTGTGCTTTTGCTCATTTTGAAGATTTTGACATTTTCACCTGAAGTGTACAATTAGGGGCTGAAAACGCGTTTAAAGCAATAAAAAGTTCATTTTGGCTCTCACACCTTAACTAAATGTTGTAGACTCAAACTTTTTGCTGTCATTAGTGTATTTTAGCAAAATGAAGATGATTCAAGCATTAATTTCATTGTGCTTTTGCTCATTTTGAAGATTTTGACATTTTCACCTGAAGTGTACAATCAGGCTGAAAATGCATTTAAAGCCATAAAAAGTTCATTTTGGCTCTCACACCTTAACTAAATGTTGTAGACTCAAACTTTTTGCTGTCATTAGTGTATTTTAGCAAAATGAAGATGATTCAAGCATTAATTTCATTGTGCTTTTGCTCATTTTGAAGATTTTGACATTTTCACCTGAAGTGTACAATCAGGCTGAAAATGCATTTAAAGCCATAAAAAGTTCATTTTGGCTCTCACACCTTAACTAAATGTTGTAGACTCAAACTTTTTGCTGTCATTAGTGTATTTTAGCAAAATGAAGATGATTCAAGCATTAATTTCATTGTGCTTTTGCTCATTTTGAAGATTTTGACATTTTCACCTGAAGTGTACAATTAGGGGCTGAAAACGCGTTTAAAGCAATAAAAAGTTCATTTTGGCTCTCACACCTTAACTAAATGTTGTAGACTCAAACTTTTTGCTGTCATTAGTATATTTTAGCAAAATGAAGATGATTCAAGCATTAATTTTATTGTGCTTTTGCTCATTTTGAAGATTTTGACATTTTCACCTGAAGTGTACAATCGGGCTGAAAATGCATTTAAAGCCATAAAAAGTTCATTTTGGCTCTCACACCTTAACTAAATGTTGTAGACTCAAACTTTTTGCTGTCATTAGTGTATTTGAGCAAAATGAAGATGATTCAAGCATTAATTTCATTGTGCTTTTGCTCATTTTGAAGATTTTGACATTTTCACCTGAAGTGTACAATCAGGCTGAAAATGCATTTAAAGCCATAAAAAGTTCATTTTGGCTCTCACACCTTAACTAAATGTTGTAGACTCAAACTTTTTGCTGTCATTAGTGTATTTTAGCAAAATGAAGATGATTCAAGCATTAATTTCATTGTGCTTTTGCTCATTTTGAAGATTTTGACATTTTCACCTGAAGTGTACAATTAGGGGCTGAAAACGCGTTTAAAGCAATAAAAAGTTCATTTTGGCTCTCACACCTTAACTAAATGTTGTAGACTCAAACTTTTTGCTGTCATTAGTATATTTTAGCAAAATGAAGATGATTCAAGCATTAATTTTATTGTGCTTTTGCTCATTTTGAAGATTTTGACATTTTCACCTGAAGTGTACAATCAGGCTGAAAATGCATTTAAAGCCATAAAAAGTTCATTTTGGCTCTCACACCTTAACTAAATGTTGTAGACTCAAACTTTTTGCTGTCATTAGTGTATGTTAGCAAAATGAAGATGATTCAAGCATTAATTTCATTGTGCTTTTGCTCATTTTGAAGATTTTGACATTTTCACCTGAAGTGTACAATCAGGCTGAAAATGCATTTAAAGCCATAAAAAGTTCATTTTGGCTCTCACACCTTAACTAAATGTTGTAGACTCAAACTTTTTGCTGTCATTAGTGTATTTTAGCAAAATGAAGATGATTCAAGCATTAATTTCATTGTGCTTTTGCTCATTTTGAAGATTTTGACATTTTCACCTGAAGTGTACAATCAGGCTGAAAATGCATTTAAAGCCATAAAAAGTTCATTTTGGCTCTCACACCTTAACTAAATGTTGTAGACTCAAACTTTTTGCTGTCATTAGTGTATTTTAGCAAAATGAAGATGATTCAAGCATTAATTTCATTGTGCTTTTGCTCATTTTGAAGATTTTGACATTTTCACCTGAAGTGTACAATTAGGGGCTGAAAACGCGTTTAAAGCAATAAAAAGTTCATTTTGGCTCTCACACCTTAACTAAATGTTGTAGACTCAAACTTTTTGCTGTCATTAGTATATTTTAGCAAAATGAAGATGATTCAAGCATTAATTTTATTGTGCTTTTGCTCATTTTGAAGATTTTGACATTTTCACCTGAAGTGTACAATCGGGCTGAAAATGCATTTAAAGCCATAAAAAGTTCATTTTGGCTCTCACACCTTAACTAAATGTTGTAGACTCAAACTTTTTGCTGTCATTAGTGTATGTTAGCAAAATGAAGATGATTCAAGCATTAATTTCATTGTGCTTTTGCTCATTTTGAAGATTTTGACATTTTCACCTGAAGTGTACAATCAGGCTGAAAATGCATTTAAAGCTATAAAAAGTTCATTTTGGCTCTCACACCTTAACTAAATGTTGTAGACTCAAACTTTTTGCTGTCATTAGTGTATTTTAGCAAAATGAAGATGATTCAAGCATTAATTTCATTGTGCTTTTGCTCATTTTGAAGATTTTGACATTTTCACCTGAAGTGTACAATCAGGCTGAAAATGCATTTAAAGCCATAAAAAGTTCATTTTGGCTCTCACACCTTAACTAAATGTTGTAGACTCAAACTTTTTGCTGTCATTAGTGTATTTTAGCAAAATGAAGATGATTCAAGCATTAATTTCATTGTGCTTTTGCTCATTTTGAAGATTTTGACATTTTCACCTGAAGTGTACAATCAGGCTGAAAATGCATTTAAAGCCATAAAAAGTTCATTTTGGCTCTCACACCTTAACTAAATGTTGTAGACTCAAACTTTTTGCTGTCATTAGTGTATTTTAGCAAAATGAAGATGATTCAAGCATTAATTTCATTGTGCTTTTGCTCATTTTGAAGATTTTGACATTTTCACCTGAAGTGTACAATTAGGGGCTGAAAACGCGTTTAAAGCAATAAAAAGTTCATTTTGGCTCTCACACCTTAACTAAATGTTGTAGACTCAAACTTTTTGCTGTCATTAGTATATTTTAGCAAAATGAAGATGATTCAAGCATTAATTTTATTGTGCTTTTGCTCATTTTGAAGATTTTGACATTTTCACCTGAAGTGTACAATCGGGCTGAAAATGCATTTAAAGCCATAAAAAGTTCATTTTGGCTCTCACACCTTAACTAAATGTTGTAGACTCAAACTTTTTGCTGTCATTAGTGTATGTTAGCAAAATGAAGATGATTCAAGCATTAATTTCATTGTGCTTTTGCTCATTTTGAAGATTTTGACATTTTCACCTGAAGTGTACAATCGGGCTGAAAATGCATTTAAAGCCATAAAAAGTTCATTTTGGCTCTCACACCTTAACTAAATGTTGTAGACTCAAACTTTTTGCTGTCATTAGTGTATGTTAGCAAAATGAAGATGATTCAAGCATTAATTTCATTGTGCTTTTGCTCATTTTGAAGATTTTGACATTTTCACCTGAAGTGTACAATCAGGCTGAAAATGCATTTAAAGCCATAAAAAGTTCATTTTGGCTCTCACACCTTAACTAAATGTTGTAGACTCAAACTTTTTGCTGTCATTAGTGTATTTTAGCAAAATGAAGATGATTCAAGCATTAATTTCATTGTGCTTTTGCTCATTTTGAAGATTTTGACATTTTCACCTGAAGTGTACAATCAGGCTGAAAATGCATTTAAAGCCATAAAAAGTTCATTTTGGCTCTCACACCTTAACTAAATGTTGTAGACTCAAACTTTTTGCTGTCATTAGTGTATTTTAGCAAAATGAAGATGATTCAAGCATTAATTTCATTGTGCTTTTGCTCATTTTGAAGATTTTGACATTTTCACCTGAAGTGTACAATTAGGGGCTGAAAACGCGTTTAAAGCAATAAAAAGTTCATTTTGGCTCTCACACCTTAACTAAATGTTGTAGACTCAAACTTTTTGCTGTCATTAGTATATTTTAGCAAAATGAAGATGATTCAAGCATTAATTTTATTGTGCTTTTGCTCATTTTGAAGATTTTGACATTTTCACCTGAAGTGTACAATCGGGCTGAAAATGCATTTAAAGCCATAAAAAGTTCATTTTGGCTCTCACACCTTAACTAAATGTTGTAGACTCAAACTTTTTGCTGTCATTAGTGTATGTTAGCAAAATGAAGATGATTCAAGCATTAATTTCATTGTGCTTTTGCTCATTTTGAAGATTTTGACATTTTCACCTGAAGTGTACAATCAGGCTGAAAATGCATTTAAAGCCATAAAAAGTTCATTTTGGCTCTCACACCTTAACTAAATGTTGTAGACTCAAACTTTTTGCTGTCATTAGTGTATTTTAGCAAAATGAAGATGATTCAAGCATTAATTTCATTGTGCTTTTGCTCATTTTGAAGATTTTGACATTTTCACCTGAAGTGTACAATCAGGCTGAAAATGCATTTAAAGCCATAAAAAGTTCATTTTGGCTCTCACACCTTAACTAAATGTTGTAGACTCAAACTTTTTGCTGTCATTAGTGTATTTTAGCAAAATGAAGATGATTCAAGCATTAATTTCATTGTGCTTTTGCTCATTTTGAAGATTTTGACATTTTCACCTGAAGTGTACAATTAGGGGCTGAAAACGCGTTTAAAGCAATAAAAAGTTCATTTTGGCTCTCACACCTTAACTAAATGTTGTAGACTCAAACTTTTTGCTGTCATTAGTATATTTTAGCAAAATGAAGATGATTCAAGCATTAATTTTATTGTGCTTTTGCTCATTTTGAAGATTTTGACATTTTCACCTGAAGTGTACAATCGGGCTGAAAATGCATTTAAAGCCATAAAAAGTTCATTTCGGCTCTCACACCTTAACTAAATGTTGTAGACTCAAACTTTTTGCTGTCATTAGTGTATGTTAGCAAAATGAAGATGATTCAAGCATTAATTTCATTGTGCTTTTGCTCATTTTGAAGATTTTGACATTTTCACCTGAAGTGTACAATCAGGCTGAAAATGCATTTAAAGCCATAAAAAGTTCATTTTGGCTCTCACACCTTTACTAAATGTTGTAGACTCAAACTTTTTGCTGTCATTAGTGTATTTGAGCAAAATGAAGATGATTCAAGCATTAATTTCATTGTGCTTTTGCTCATTTTGAAGAATTTGACATTTTCACCTGAAGTGTACAATCAGGCTGAAAATGCATTTAAAGCCATAAAAAGTTCATTTTGGCTCTCACACCTTAACTAAATGTTGTAGACTCAAACTTTTTGCTGTCATTAGTGTATTTTAGCAAAATGAAGATGATTCAAGCATTAATTTCATTGTGCTTTTGCTCATTTTGAAGATTTTGACATTTTCACCTGAAGTGTACAATTAGGGGCTGAAAACGCGTTTAAAGCAATAAAAAGTTCATTTTGGCTCTCACACCTTAACTAAATGTTGTAGACTCAAACTTTTTGCTGTCATTAGTATATTTTAGCAAAATGAAGATGATTCAAGCATTAATTTTATTGTGCTTTTGCTCATTTTGAAGATTTTGACATTTTCACCTGAAGTGTACAATCAGGCTGAAAATGCATTTAAAGCCATAAAAAGTTCATTTTGGCTCTCACACCTTAACTAAATGTTGTAGACTCAAACTTTTTGCTGTCATTAGTGTATGTTAGCAAAATGAAGATGATTCAAGCATTAATTTCATTGTGCTTTTGCTCATTTTGAAGATTTTTACATTTTTACCTGAAGTGTACAATCAGGCTGAAAATGCATTTAAAGCCATAAAAAGTTCATTTTGGCTCTCACACCTTAACTAAATGTTGTAGACTCAAACTTTTTGCTGTCATTAGTGTATTTTAGCAAAATGAAGATGATTCAAGCATTAATTTCATTGTGCTTTTGCTCATATTGAAGATTTTGACATTTTCACCTGAAGTGTACAATCAGGCTGAAAATGCATTTAAAGCCATAAAAAGTTCATTTTGGCTCTCACACCTTAACTAAATGTTGTAGACTCAAACTTTTTGCTGTCATTAGTGTATTTTAGCAAAATGAAGATGATTCAAGCATTAATTTCATTGTGCTTTTGCTCATTTTGAAGATTTTGACATTTTCACCTGAAGTGTACAATTAGGGGCTGAAAACGCGTTTAAAGCAATAAAAAGTTCATTTTGGCTCTCACACCTTAACTAAATGTTGTAGACTCAAACTTTTTGCTGTCATTAGTATATTTTAGCAAAATGAAGATGATTCAAGCATTAATTTTATTGTGCTTTTGCTCATTTTGAAGATTTTGACATTTTCACCTGAAGTGTACAATCGGGCTGAAAATGCATTTAAAGCCATAAAAAGTTCATTTTGGCTCTCACACCTTAACTAAATGTTGTAGACTCAAACTTTTTGCTGTCATTAGTGTATGTTAGCAAAATGAAGATGATTCAAGCATTAATTTCATTGTGCTTTTGCTCATTTTGAAGATTTTGACATTTTCACCTGAAGTGTACAATCAGGCTGAAAATGCATTTAAAGCCATAAAAAGTTCATTTTGGCTCTCACACCTTAACTAAATGTTGTAGACTCAAACTTTTTGCTGTCATTAGTGTATTTGAGCAAAATGAAGATGATTCAAGCATTAATTTCATTGTGCTTTTGCTCATTTTGAAGATTTTGACATTTTCACCTGAAGTGTACAATCAGGCTGAAAATGCATTTAAAGCCATAAAAAGTTCATTTTGGCTCTCACACCTTAACTAAATGTTGTAGACTCAAACTTTTTGCTGTCATTAGTGTATTTTAGCAAAATGAAGATGATTCAAGCATTAATTTCATTGTGCTTTTGCTCATTTTGAAGATTTTGACATTTTCACCTGAAGTGTACAATTAGGGGCTGAAAACGCGTTTAAAGCAATAAAAAGTTCATTTTGGCTCTCACACCTTAACTAAATGTTGTAGACTCAAACTTTTTGCTGTCATTAGTATATTTTAGCAAAATGAAGATGATTCAAGCATTAATTTTATTGTGCTTTTGCTCATTTTGAAGATTTTGACATTTTCACCTGAAGTGTACAATCAGGCTGAAAATGCATTTAAAGCCATAAAAAGTTCATTTTGGCTCTCACACCTTAACTAAATGTTGTAGACTCAAACTTTTTGCTGTCATTAGTGTATGTTAGCAAAATGAAGATGATTCAAGCATTAATTTCATTGTGCTTTTGCTCATTTTGAAGATTTTGACATTTTCACCTGAAGTGTACAATCAGGCTGAAAATGCATTTAAAGCCATAAAAAGTTCATTTTGGCTCTCACACCTTAACTAAATGTTGTAGACTCAAACTTTTTGCTGTCATTAGTGTATTTTAGCAAAATGAAGATGATTCAAGCATTAATTTCATTGTGCTTTTGCTCATTTTGAAGATTTTGACATTTTCACCTGAAGTGTACAATCAGGCTGAAAATGCATTTAAAGCCATAAAAAGTTCATTTTGGCTCTCACACCTTAACTAAATGTTGTAGACTCAAACTTTTTGCTGTCATTAGTGTATTTTAGCAAAATGAAGATGATTCAAGCATTAATTTCATTGTGCTTTTGCTCATTTTGAAGATTTTGACATTTTCACCTGAAGTGTACAATTAGGGGCTGAAAACGCGTTTAAAGCAATAAAAAGTTCATTTTGGCTCTCACACCTTAACTAAATGTTGTAGACTCAAACTTTTTGCTGTCATTAGTATATTTTAGCAAAATGAAGATGATTCAAGCATTAATTTTATTGTGCTTTTGCTCATTTTGAAGATTTTGACATTTTCACCTGAAGTGTACAATCGGGCTGAAAATGCATTTAAAGCCATAAAAAGTTCATTTTGGCTCTCACACCTTAACTAAATGTTGTAGACTCAAACTTTTTGCTGTCATTAGTGTATGTTAGCAAAATGAAGATGATTCAAGCATTAATTTCATTGTGCTTTTGCTCATTTTGAAGATTTTGACATTTTCACCTGAAGTGTACAATCAGGCTGAAAATGCATTTAAAGCCATAAAAAGTTCATTTTGGCTCTCACACCTTAACTAAATGTTGTAGACTCAAACTTTTTGCTGTCATTAGTGTATTTTAGCAAAATGAAGATGATTCAAGCATTAATTTCATTGTGCTTTTGCTCATTTTGAAGATTTTGACATTTTCACCTGAAGTGTACAATCAGGCTGAAAATGCATTTAAAGCCATAAAAAGTTCATTTTGGCTCTCACACCTTAACTAAATGTTGTAAACTCAAACTTTTTGCTGTCATTAGTGTATTTTAGCAAATTGAAGATGATTCAAGCATTAATTTCATTGTGCTTTTGCTCATTTTGAAGATTTTGACATTTTCACCTGAAGTGTACAATTAGGGGCTGAAAACGCGTTTAAAGCAATAAAAAGTTCATTTTGGCTCTCACACCTTAACTAAATGTTGTGGACTCAAACTTTTTGCTGTCATTAGTGTATTTTAGCAAAATGAAGATGATTCAAGCATTAATTTCATTGTGCTTTTGCTCATTTTGAAGATTTTGACATTTTCACCTGAAGTGTACAATCAGGCTGAAAATGCATTTAAAGCCATAAAAAGTTCATTTTGGCTCTCACACCTTAACTAAATGTTGTAGACTCAAACTTTTTGCTGTCATTAGTGTATTTTAGCAAAATGAAGATGATTCAAGCATTAATTTCATTGTGCTTTTGCTCATTTTGAAGATTTTGACATTTTCACCTGAAGTGTACAATTAGGGGCTGAAAACGCGTTTAAAGCAATAAAAAGTTCATTTTGGCTCTCACACCTTAACTAAATGTTGTAGACTCAAACTTTTTGCTGTCATTAGTATATTTTAGCAAAATGAAGATGATTCAAGCATTAATTTTATTGTGCTTTTGCTCATTTTGAAGATTTTGACATTTTCACCTGAAGTGTACAATCGGGCTGAAAATGCATTTAAAGCCATAAAAAGTTCATTTTGGCTCTCACACCTTAACTAAATGTTGTAGACTCAAACTTTTTGCTGTCATTAGTGTATTTTAGCAAAATGAAGATGATTCAAGCATTAATTTCATTGTGCTTTTGCTCATTTTGAAGATTTTGACATTTTCACCTGAAGTGTACAATTAGGGGCTGAAAACGCGTTTAAAGCAATAAAAAGTTCATTTTGGCTCTCACACCTTAACTAAATGTTGTAGACTCAAACTTTTTGCTGTCATTAGTATATTTTAGCAAAATGAAGATGATTCAAGCATTAATTTTATTGTGCTTTTGCTCATTTTGAAGATTTTGACATTTTCACCTGAAGTGTACAATCGGGCTGAAAATGCATTTAAAGCCATAAAAAGTTCATTTTGGCTCTCACACCTTAACTAAATGTTGTAGACTCAAACTTTTTGCTGTCATTAGTGTATGTTAGCAAAATGAAGATGATTCAAGCATTAATTTCATTGTGCTTTTGCTCATTTTGAAGATTTTGACATTTTCACCTGAAGTGTACAATCAGGCTGAAAATGCATTTAAAGCCATAAAAAGTTCATTTTGGCTCTCACACCTTAACTAAATGTTGTAGACTCAAACTTTTTGCTGTCATTAGTGTATTTTAGCAAAATGAAGATGATTCAAGCATTAATTTCATTGTGCTTTTGCTCATTTTGAAGATTTTGACATTTTCACCTGAAGTGTACAATCAGGCTGAAAATGCATTTAAAGCCATAAAAAGTTCATTTTGGCTCTCACACCTTAACTAAATGTTGTAGACTCAAACTTTTTGCTGTCATTAGTGTATTTTAGCAAATTGAAGATGATTCAAGCATTAATTTCATTGTGCTTTTGCTCATTTTGAAGATTTTGACATTTTCACCTGAAGTGTACAATTAGGGGCTGAAAACGCGTTTAAAGCAATAAAAAGTTCATTTTGGCTCTCACACCTTAACTAAATGTTGTGGACTCAAACTTTTTGCTGTCATTAGTGTATTTTAGCAAAATGAAGATGATTCAAGCATTAATTTCATTGTGCTTTTGCTCATTTTGAAGATTTTGACATTTTCACCTGAAGTGTACAATCAGGCTGAAAATGCATTTAAAGCCATAAAAAGTTCATTTTGGCTCTCACACCTTAACTAAATGTTGTAGACTCAAACTTTTTGCTGTCATTAGTGTATTTTAGCAAAATGAAGATGATTCAAGCATTAATTTCATTGTGCTTTTGCTCATTTTGAAGATTTTGACATTTTCACCTGAAGTGTACAATTAGGGGCTGAAAACGCGTTTAAAGCAATAAAAAGTTCATTTTGGCTCTCACACCTTAACTAAATGTTGTAGACTCAAACTTTTTGCTGTCATTAGTATATTTTAGCAAAATGAAGATGATTCAAGCATTAATTTTATTGTGCTTTTGCTCATTTTGAAGATTTTGACATTTTCACCTGAAGTGTACAATCGGGCTGAAAATGCATTTAAAGCCATAAAAAGTTCATTTTGGCTCTCACACCTTAACTAAATGTTGTAGACTCAAACTTTTTGCTGTCATTAGTGTATGTTAGCAAAATGAAGATGATTCAAGCATTAATTTCATTGTGCTTTTGCTCATTTTGAAGATTTTGACATTTTCACCTGAAGTGTACAATCAGGCTGAAAATGCATTTAAAGCCATAAAAAGTTCATTTTGGCTCTCACACCTTAACTAAATGTTGTAGACTCAAACTTTTTGCTGTCATTAGTGTATTTTAGCAAAATGAAGATGATTCAAGCATTAATTTCATTGTGCTTTTGCTCATTTTGAAGATTTTGACATTTTCACCTGAAGTGTACAATCAGGCTGAAAATGCATTTAAAGCCATAAAAAGTTCATTTTGGCTCTCACACCTTAACTAAATGTTGTAGACTCAAACTTTTTGCTGTCATTAGTGTATTTTAGCAAAATGAAGATGATTCAAGCATTAATTTCATTGTGCTTTTGCTCATTTTGAAGATTTTGACATTTTCACCTGAAGTGTACAATTAGGGGCTGAAAACGCGTTTAAAGCAATAAAAAGTTCATTTTGGCTCTCACACCTTAACTAAATGTTGTAGACTCAAACTTTTTGCTGTCATTAGTGTATTTTAGCAAAATGAAGATGATTCAAGCATTAATTTCATTGTGCTTTTGCTCATTTTGAAGATTTTGACATTTTCACCTGAAGTGTACAATCAGGCTGAAAATGCATTTAAAGCCATAAAAAGTTCATTTTGGCTCTCACACCTTAACTAAATGTTGTAGACTCAAACTTTTTGCTGTCATTAGTGTATTTTAGCAAAATGAAGATGATTCAAGCATTAATTTCATTGTGCTTTTGCTCATTTTGAAGATTTTGACATTTTCACCTGAAGTGTACAATTAGGGGCTGAAAACGCGTTTAAAGCAATAAAAAGTTCATTTTGGCTCTCACACCTTAACTAAATGTTGTAGACTCAAACTTTTTGCTGTCATTAGTATATTTTAGCAAAATGAAGATGATTCAAGCATTAATTTTATTGTGCTTTTGCTCATTTTGAAGATTTTGACATTTTCACCTGAAGTGTACAATCGGGCTGAAAATGCATTTAAAGCCATAAAAAGTTCATTTTGGCTCTCACACCTTAACTAAATGTTGTAGACTCAAACTTTTTGCTGTCATTAGTGTATTTTAGCAAAATGAAGATGATTCAAGCATTAATTTCATTGTGCTTTTGCTCATTTTGAAGATTTTGACATTTTCACCTGAAGTGTACAATCAGGCTGAAAATGCATTTAAAGCCATAAAAAGTTCATTTTGGCTCTCACACCTTAACTAAATGTTGTAGACTCAAACTTTTTGCTGTCATTAGTGTATTTTAGCAAAATGAAGATGATTCAAGCATTAATTTCATTGTGCTTTTGCTCATTTTGAAGATTTTGACATTTTCACCTGAAGTGTACAATCAGGCTGAAAATGCATTTAAAGCCATAAAAAGTTCATTTTGGCTCTCACACCTTAACTAAATGTTGTAGACTCAAACTTTTTGCTGTCATTAGTGTATTTTAGCAAATTGAAGATGATTCAAGCATTAATTTCATTGTGCTTTTGCTCATTTTGAAGATTTTGACATTTTCACCTGAAGTGTACAATTAGGGGCTGAAAACGCGTTTAAAACAATAAAAAGTTCATTTTGGCTCTCACACCTTAACTAAATGTTGTAGACTCAAACTTTTTGCTGTCATTAGTGTATTTTAGCAAAATGAAGATGATTCAAGCATTAATTTCATTGTGCTTTTGCTCATTTTGAAGATTTTGACATTTTCACCTGAAGTGTACAATCAGGCTGAAAATGCATTTAAAGCCATAAAAAGTTCATTTTGGCTCTCACACCTTAACTAAATGTTGTAGACTCAAACTTTTTGCTGTCATTAGTGTATTTTAGCAAAATGAAGATGATTCAAGCATTAATTTCATTGTGCTTTTGCTCATTTTGAAGATTTTGACATTTTCACCTGAAGTGTACAATTAGGGGCTGAAAACGCGTTTAAAGCAATAAAAAGTTCTTTTTGGCTCTCACACCTTAACTAAATGTTGTAGACTCAAACTTTTTGCTGTCATTAGTGTATTTTAGCAAAATGAAGATGATTCCAGCATTAATTTCATTGTGCTTTTGCTCATTTTGAAGATTTTGACATTTTCACCTGAAGTGTACAATCAGGCTGAAAATGCATTTAAAGCCATAAAAAGTTCATTTTGGCTCTCACACCTTAACTAAATGTTGTAGACTCAAACTTTTTGCTGTCATTAGTATATTTTAGCAAAATGAAGATGATTCAAGCATTAATTGTATTGTGCTTTTGCTCATTTTGAAGATTTTGACATTTTCACCTGAAGTGTACAATCAGGCTGAAAATGCATTTAAAGCCATAAAAAGTTCATTTTGGCTCTCACACCTTAACTAAATGTTGTAGACTCAAACTTTTTGCTGTCATTAGTATATTTTAGCAAAATGAAGATGATTCAAGCATTAATTGTATTGTGCTTTTGCTCATTTTGAAGATTTTGACATTTTCACCTGAAGTGTACAATCAGGCTGAAAATGCATTTAAAGCCATAAAAAGTTCATTTTGGCTCTCACACCTTAACTAAATGTTGTAGACTCAAACTTTTTGCTGTCATTAGTATATTTTAGCAAAATGAAGATGATTCAAGCATTAATTGTATTGTGCTTTTGCTCATTTTGAAGATTTTGACATTTTCACCTGAAGTGTACAATCGGGCTGAAAATGCATTTAAAGCCATAAAAAGTTCATTTTGGCTCTCACACCTTAACTAAATGTTGTAGACTCAAACTTTTTGCTGTCATTAGTGTATGTTAGCAAAATGAAGATGATTCAAGCATTAATTTCATTGTGCTTTTGCTCATTTTGAAGATTTTGACATTTTCACCTGAAGTGTACAATCAGGCTGAAAATGCATTTAAAGCCATAAAAAGTTCATTTTGGCTCTCACACCTTAACTAAATGTTGTACACTCAAACTTTTTGCTGTCATTAGTGTATTTTAGCAAAATGAAGATGATTCAAGCATTAATTTCATTGTGCTTTTGCTCATTTTGAAGATTTTGACATTTTCACCTGAAGTGTACAATCGGGCTGAAAATGCATTTAAAGCCATAAAAAGTTCATTTTGGCTCTCACACCTTAACTAAATGTTGTAGACTCAAACTTTTTGCTGTCATTAGTGTATGTTAGCAAAATGAAGATGATTCAAGCATTAATTTCATTGTGCTTTTGCTCATTTTGAAGATTTTGACATTTTCACCTGAAGTGTACAATCAGGCTGAAAATGCATTTAAAGCCATAAAAAGTTCATTTTGGCTCTCACACCTTAACTAAATGTTGTAGACTCAAACTTTTTGCTGTCATTAGTGTATTTTAGCAAAATGAAGATGATTCAAGCATTAATTTCATTGTGCTTTTGCTCATTTTGAAGATTTTGACATTTTCACCTGAAGTGTACAATTAGGGGCTGAAAACGCGTTTAAAGCAATAAAAAGTTCATTTTGGCTCTCACACCTTAACTAAATGTTGTAGACTCAAACTTTTTGCTGTCATTAGTATATTTTAGCAAAATGAAGATGATTCAAGCATTAATTTTATTGTGCTTTTGCTCATTTTGAAGATTTTGACATTTTCACCTGAAGTGTACAATCGGGCTGAAAATGCATTTAAAGCCATAAAAAGTTCATTTTGGCTCTCACACCTTAACTAAATGTTGTAGACTCAAACTTTTTGCTGTCATTAGTGTATGTTAGCAAAATGAAGATGATTCAAGCATTAATTTCATTGTGCTTTTGCTCATTTTGAAGATTTTGACATTTTCACCTGAAGTGTACAATCAGGCTGAAAATGCATTTAAAGCCATAAAAAGTTCATTTTGGCTCTCACACCTTAACTAAATGTTGTAGACTCAAACTTTTTGCTGTCATTAGTGTATTTTAGCAAAATGAAGATGATTCAAGCATTAATTTCATTGTGCTTTTGCTCATTTTGAAGATTTTGACATTTTCACCTGAAGTGTACAATCAGGCTGAAAATGCATTTAAAGCCATAAAAAGTTCATTTTGGCTCTCACAGCTTAACTAAATGTTGTAGACTCAAACTTTTTGCTGTCATTAGTGTATTTTAGCAAAATGAAGATGATTCAAGCATTAATTTCATTGTGCTTTTGCTCATTTTGAAGATTTTGACATTTTCACCTGAAGTGTACAATTAGGGGCTGAAAACGCGTTTAAAGCAATAAAAAGTTCATTTTGGCTCTCACACCTTAACTAAATGTTGTAGACTCAAACTTTTTGCTGTCATTAGTATATTTTAGCAAAATGAAGATGATTCAAGCATTAATTTCATTGTGCTTTTGCTCATTTTGAAGATTTTGACATTTTCACCTGAAGTGTACAATCGGGCTGAAAATGCATTTAAAGCCATAAAAAGTTCATTTTGGCTCTCACACCTTAACTAAATGTTGTAGACTCAAACTTTTTGCTGTCATTAGTGTATTTTAGCAAAATGAAGATGATTCAAGCATTAATTTCATTGTGCTTTTGCTCATTTTGAAGATTTTGACATTTTCACCTGAAGTGTACAATCAGGCTGAAAATGCATTTAAAGCCATAAAAAGTTCATTTTGGCTCTCACACCTTAACTAAATGTTGTAGACTCAAACTTTTTGCTGTCATTAGTGTATTTTAGCAAAATGAAGATGATTCAAGCATTAATTTCATTGTGCTTTTGCTCATTTTGAAGATTTTGACATTTTCACCTGAAGTGTACAATCAGGCTGAAAATGCATTTAAAGCCATAAAAAGTTCATTTTGGCTCTCACACCTTAACTAAATGTTGTAGACTCAAACTTTTTGCTGTCATTAGTGTATTTTAGCAAAATGAAGATGATTCAAGCATTAATTTCATTGTGCTTTTGCTCATTTTGAAGATTTTGACATTTTCACCTGAAGTGTACAATCAGGCTGAAAATGCATTTAAAGCCATAAAAAGTTCATTTTGGCTCTCACACCTTAACTAAATGTTGTAGACTCAAACTTTTTGCTGTCATTAGTGTATTTTAGCAAAATGAAGATGATTCAAGCATTAATTTCATTGTGCTTTTGCTCATTTTGAAGATTTTGACATTTTCACCTGAAGTGTACAATTAGGGGCTGAAAACGCGTTTAAAGCAATAAAAAGTTCATTTTGGCTCTCACACCTTAACTAAATGTTGTAGACTCAAACTTTTTGCTGTCATTAGTGTATTTTAGCAAAATGAAGATGATTCAAGCATTAATTTCATTGTGCTTTTGCTCATTTTGAAGATTTTGACATTTTCACCTGAAGTGTACAATCAGGCTGAAAATGCATTTAAAGCCATAAAAAGTTCATTTTGGCTCTCACACCTTAACTAAATGTTGTAGACTCAAACTTTTTGCTGTCATTAGTGTATTTTAGCAAAATGAAGATGATTCAAGCATTAATTTCATTGTGCTTTTGCTCATTTTGAAGATTTTGACATTTTCACCTGAAGTGTACAATTAGGGGCTGAAAACGCGTTTAAAGCAATAAAAAGTTCATTTTGGCTCTCACACCTTAACTAAATGTTGTAGACTCAAACTTTTTGCTGTCATTAGTATATTTTAGCAAAATGAAGATGATTCAAGCATTAATTTTATTGTGCTTTTGCTCATTTTGAAGATTTTGACATTTTCACCTGAAGTGTACAATCGGGCTGAAAATGCATTTAAAGCCATAAAAAGTTCATTTTGGCTCTCACACCTTAACTAAATGTTGTAGACTCAAACTTTTTGCTGTCATTAGTGTATTTTAGCAAAATGAAGATGATTCAAGCATTAATTTCATTGTGCTTTTGCTCATTTTGAAGATTTTGACATTTTCACCTGAAGTGTACAATCAGGCTGAAAATGCATTTAAAGCCATAAAAAGTTCATTTTGGCTCTCACACCTTAACTAAATGTTGTAGACTCAAACTTTTTGCTGTCATTAGTGTATTTTAGCAAAATGAAGATGATTCAAGCATTAATTTCATTGTGCTTTTGCTCATTTTGAAGATTTTGACATTTTCACCTGAAGTGTACAATCAGGCTGAAAATGCATTTAAAGCCATAAAAAGTTCATTTTGGCTCTCACACCTTAACTAAATGTTGTAGACTCAAACTTTTTGCTGTCATTAGTGTATTTTAGCAAATTGAAGATGATTCAAGCATTAATTTCATTGTGCTTTTGCTCATTTTGAAGATTTTGACATTTTCACCTGAAGTGTACAATTAGGGGCTGAAAACGCGTTTAAAACAATAAAAAGTTCATTTTGGCTCTCACACCTTAACTAAATGTTGTAGACTCAAACTTTTTGCTGTCATTAGTGTATTTTAGCAAAATGAAGATGATTCAAGCATTAATTTCATTGTGCTTTTGCTCATTTTGAAGATTTTGACATTTTCACCTGAAGTGTACAATCAGGCTGAAAATGCATTTAAAGCCATAAAAAGTTCATTTTGGCTCTCACACCTTAACTAAATGTTGTAGACTCAAACTTTTTGCTGTCATTAGTGTATTTTAGCAAAATGAAGATGATTCAAGCATTAATTTCATTGTGCTTTTGCTCATTTTGAAGATTTTGACATTTTCACCTGAAGTGTACAATTAGGGGCTGAAAACGCGTTTAAAGCAATAAAAAGTTCATTTTGGCTCTCACACCTTAACTAAATGTTGTAGACTCAAACTTTTTGCTGTCATTAGTGTATTTTAGCAAAATGAAGATGATTCAAGCATTAATTTCATTGTGCTTTTGCTCATTTTGAAGATTTTGACATTTTCACCTGAAGTGTACAATCAGGCTGAAAATGCATTTAAAGCCATAAAAAGTTCATTTTGGCTCTCACACCTTAACTAAATGTTGTAGACTCAAACTTTTTGCTGTCATTAGTATATTTTAGCAAAATGAAGATGATTCAAGCATTAATTGTATTGTGCTTTTGCTCATTTTGAAGATTTTGACATTTTCACCTGAAGTGTACAATCAGGCTGAAAATGCATTTAAAGCCATAAAAAGTTCATTTTGGCTCTCACACCTTAACTAAATGTTGTAGACTCAAACTTTTTGCTGTCATTAGTATATTTTAGCAAAATGAAGATGATTCAAGCATTAATTGTATTGTGCTTTTGCTCATTTTGAAGATTTTGACATTTTCACCTGAAGTGTACAATCAGGCTGAAAATGCATTTAAAGCCATAAAAAGTTCATTTTGGCTCTCACACCTTAACTAAATGTTGTAGACTCAAACTTTTTGCTGTCATTAGTATATTTTAGCAAAATGAAGATGATTCAAGCATTAATTGTATTGTGCTTTTGCTCATTTTGAAGATTTTGACATTTTCACCTGAAGTGTACAATCGGGCTGAAAATGCATTTAAAGCCATAAAAAGTTCATTTTGGCTCTCACACCTTAACTAAATGTTGTAGACTCAAACTTTTTGCTGTCATTAGTGTATGTTAGCAAAATGAAGATGATTCAAGCATTAATTTCATTGTGCTTTTGCTCATTTTGAAGATTTTGACATTTTCACCTGAAGTGTACAATCAGGCTGAAAATGCATTTAAAGCCATAAAAAGTTCATTTTGGCTCTCACACCTTAACTAAATGTTGTAGACTCAAACTTTTTGCTGTCATTAGTGTATTTTAGCAAAATGAAGATGATTCAAGCATTAATTTCATTGTGCTTTTGCTCATTTTGAAGATTTTGACATTTTCACCTGAAGTGTACAATCGGGCTGAAAATGCATTTAAAGCCATAAAAAGTTCATTTTGGCTCTCACACCTTAACTAAATGTTGTAGACTCAAACTTTTTGCTGTCATTAGTGTATGTTAGCAAAATGAAGATGATTCAAGCATTAATTTCATTGTGCTTTTGCTCATTTTGAAGATTTTGACATTTTCACCTGAAGTGTACAATCAGGCTGAAAATGCATTTAAAGCCATAAAAAGTTCATTTTGGCTCTCACACCTTAACTAAATGTTGTAGACTCAAACTTTTTGCTGTCATTAGTGTATTTTAGCAAAATGAAGATGATTCAAGCATTAATTTCATTGTGCTTTTGCTCATTTTGAAGATTTTGACATTTTCACCTGAAGTGTACAATTAGGGGCTGAAAACGCGTTTAAAGCAATAAAAAGTTCATTTTGGCTCTCACACCTTAACTAAATGTTGTAGACTCAAACTTTTTGCTGTCATTAGTATATTTTAGCAAAATGAAGATGATTCAAGCATTAATTTTATTGTGCTTTTGCTCATTTTGAAGATTTTGACATTTTCACCTGAAGTGTACAATCGGGCTGAAAATGCATTTAAAGCCATAAAAAGTTCATTTTGGCTCTCACACCTTAACTAAATGTTGTAGACTCAAACTTTTTGCTGTCATTAGTGTATGTTAGCAAAATGAAGATGATTCAAGCATTAATTTCATTGTGCTTTTGCTCATTTTGAAGATTTTGACATTTTCACCTGAAGTGTACAATCAGGCTGAAAATGCATTTAAAGCCATAAAAAGTTCATTTTGGCTCTCACACCTTAACTAAATGTTGTAGACTCAAACTTTTTGCTGTCATTAGTGTATTTTAGCAAAATGAAGATGATTCAAGCATTAATTTCATTGTGCTTTTGCTCATTTTGAAGATTTTGACATTTTCACCTGAAGTGTACAATCAGGCTGAAAATGCATTTAAAGCCATAAAAAGTTCATTTTGGCTCTCACAGCTTAACTAAATGTTGTAGACTCAAACTTTTTGCTGTCATTAGTGTATTTTAGCAAAATGAAGATGATTCAAGCATTAATTTCATTGTGCTTTTGCTCATTTTGAAGATTTTGACATTTTCACCTGAAGTGTACAATTAGGGGCTGAAAACGCGTTTAAAGCAATAAAAAGTTAATTTTGGCTCTCACACCTTAACTAAATGTTGTAGACTCAAACTTTTTGCTGTCATTAGTATATTTTAGCAAAATGAAGATGATTCAAGCATTAATTTCATTGTGCTTTTGCTCATTTTGAAGATTTTGACATTTTCACCTGAAGTGTACAATCGGGCTGAAAATGCATTTAAAGCCATAAAAAGTTCATTTTGGCTCTCACACCTTAACTAAATGTTGTAGACTCAAACTTTTTGCTGTCATTAGTGTATTTTAGCAAAATGAAGATGATTCAAGCATTAATTTCATTGTGCTTTTGCTCATTTTGAAGATTTTGACATTTTCACCTGAAGTGTACAATCAGGCTGAAAATGCATTTAAAGCCATAAAAAGTTCATTTTGGCTCTCACACCTTAACTAAATGTTGTAGACTCAAACTTTTTGCTGTCATTAGTGTATTTTAGCAAAATGAAGATGATTCAAGCATTAATTTCATTGTGCTTTTGCTCATTTTGAAGATTTTGACATTTTCACCTGAAGTGTACAATCAGGCTGAAAATGCATTTAAAGCCATAAAAAGTTCATTTTGGCTCTCACACCTTAACTAAATGTTGTAGACTCAAACTTTTTGCTGTCATTAGTGTATTTTAGCAAAATGAAGATGATTCAAGCATTAATTTCATTGTGCTTTTGCTCATTTTGAAGATTTTGACATTTTCACCTGAAGTGTACAATTAGGGGCTGAAAACGCGTTTAAAGCAATAAAAAGTTCATTTTGGCTCTCACACCTTAACTAAATGTTGTAGACTCAAACTTTTTGCTGTCATTAGTATATTTTAGCAAAATGAAGATGATTCAAGCATTAATTTTATTGTGCTTTTGCTCATTTTGAAGATTTTGACATTTTCACCTGAAGTGTACAATCGGGCTGAAAATGCATTTAAAGCCATAAAAAGTTCATTTTGGCTCTCACACCTTAACTAAATGTTGTAGACTCAAACTTTTTGCTGTCATTAGTGTATGTTAGCAAAATGAAGATGATTCAAGCATTAATTTCATTGTGCTTTTGCTCATTTTGAAGATTTTGACATTTTCACCTGAAGTGTACAATCAGGCTGAAAATGCATTTAAAGCCATAAAAAGTTCATTTTGGCTCTCACACCTTAACTAAATGTTGTAGACTCAAACTTTTTGCTGTCATTAGTGTATTTTAGCAAAATGAAGATGATTCAAGCATTAATTTCATTGTGCTTTTGCTCATTTTGAAGATTTTGACATTTTCACCTGAAGTGTACAATCAGGCTGAAAATGCATTTAAAGCCATAAAAAGTTCATTTTGGCTCTCACACCTTAACTAAATGTTGTAGACTCAAACTTTTTGCTGTCATTAGTGTATTTTAGCAAAATGAAGATGATTCAAGCATTAATTTCATTGTGCTTTTGCTCATTTTGAAGATTTTGACATTTTCACCTGAAGTGTACAATTAGGGGCTGAAAACGCGTTTAAAGCAATAAAAAGTTCATTTTGGCTCTCACACCTTAACTAAATGTTGTAGACTCAAACTTTTTGCTGTCATTAGTGTATGTTAGCAAAATGAAGATGATTCAAGCATTAATTTCATTGTGCTTTTGCTCATTTTGAAGATTTTGACATTTTCACCTGAAGTGTACAATCAGGCTGAAAATGCATTTAAAGCCATAAAAAGTTCATTTTGGCTCTCACACCTTAACTAAATGTTGTAAACTCAAACTTTTTGCTGTCATTAGTGTATTTTAGCAAAATGAAGATGATTCAAGCATTAATTTCATTGTGCTTTTGCTCATTTTGAAGATTTTGACATTTTCACCTGAAGTGTACAATTAGGGGCTGAAAACGCGTTTAAAGCAATAAAAAGTTCATTTTGGCTCTCACACCTTAACTAAATGTTGTAGACTCAAACTTTTTGCTGTCATTAGTGTATTTTAGCAAAATGAAGATGATTCAAGCATTAATTTCATTGTGCTTTTGCTCATTTTGAAGATTTTGACATTTTCACCTGAAGTGTACAATCGGGCTGAAAATGCATTTAAAGCCATAAAAAGTTCATTTTGGCTCTCACACCTTAACTAAATGTTGTAGACTCAAACTTTTTGCTGTCATTAGTGTATGTTAGCAAAATGAAGATGATTCAAGCATTAATTTCATTGTGCTTTTGCTCATTTTGAAGATTTTGACATTTTCACCTGAAGTGTACAATCAGGCTGAAAATGCATTTAAAGCCATAAAAAGTTCATTTTGGCTCTCACACCTTAACTAAATGTTGTAGACTCAAACTTTTTGCTGTCATTAGTGTATTTTAGCAAAATGAAGATGATTCAAGCATTAATTTCATTGTGCTTTTGCTCATTTTGAAGATTTTGACATTTTCACCTGAAGTGTACAATCGGGCTGAAAATGCATTTAAAGCAATAAAAAGTTCATTTTGGCTCTCACACCTTAACTAAATGTTGTAGATTCAAACTTTTTGCTGTCATTAGTGTATTTTAGCAAAATGAAGATGATTCAAGCATTAATTTCATTGTGCTTTTGCTCATTTTGAAGATTTTGACATTTTCACCTGAAGTGTACAATTAGGGGCTGAAAACGCGTTTAAAGCAATAAAAAGTTCATTTTGGCTCTCACACCTTAACTAAATGTTGTAGACTCAAACTTTTTGCTGTCATTAGTATATTTTAGCAAAATGAAGATGATTCAAGCATTAATTTTATTGTGCTTTTGCTCATTTTGAAGATTTTGACATTTTCACCTGAAGTGTACAATCGGGCTGAAAATGCATTTAAAGCCATAAAAAGTTCATTTTGGCTCTCACACCTTAACTAAATGTTGTAGACTCAAACTTTTTGCTGTCATTAGTGTATGTTAGCAAAATGAAGATGATTCAAGCATTAATTTCATTGTGCTTTTGCTCATTTTGAAGATTTTGACATTTTCACCTGAAGTGTACAATCAGGCTGAAAATGCATTTAAAGCCATAAAAAGTTCATTTTGGCTCTCACACCTTAACTAAATGTTGTAGACTCAAACGTTTTGCTGTCATTAGTGTATTTTAGCAAAATGAAGATGATTCAAGCATTAATTTCATTGTGCTTTTGCTCATTTTGAAGATTTTGACATTTTCACCTGAAGTGTACAATCAGGCTAAAAATGCATTTAAAGCCATAAAAAGTTCATTTTGGCTCTCACACCTTAACTAAATGTTGTAGACTCAAACTTTTTGCTGTCATTAGTGTATTTTAGCAAAATGAAGATGATTCAAGCATTAATTTCATTGTGCTTTTGCTCATTTTGAAGATTTTGACATTTTCACCTGAAGGGTACAATTAGGGGCTGAAAACGCGTTTAAAGCAATAAAAAGTTCATTTTGGCTCTCACACCTTAACTAAATGTTGTAGACTCAAACTTTTTGCTGTCATTAGTATATTTTAGCAAAATGAAGATGATTCAAGCATTAATTTTATTGTGCTTTTGCTCATTTTGAAGATTTTGACATTTTCACCTGAAGTGTACAATCGGGCTGAAAATGCATTTAAAGCCATAAAAAGTTCATTTTGGCTCTCACACCTTAACTAAATGTTGTAGACTCAAACTTTTTGCTGTCATTAGTGTATGTTAGCAAAATGAAGATGATTCAAGCATTAATTTCATTGTGCTTTTGCTCATTTTGAAGATTTTGACATTTTCACCTGAAGTGTACAATCAGGCTGAAAATGCATTTAAAGCCATAAAAAGTTCATTTTGGCTCTCAAACCTTAACTAAATGTTGTAGACTCAAACTTTTTGCTGTCATTAGTGTATTTTAGCAAAATGAAGATGATTCAAGCATTAATTTCATTGTGCTTTTGCTCATTTTGAAGATTTTGACATTTTCACCTGAAGTGTACAATCAGGCTGAAAACGCGTTTAAAGCAATAAAAAGTTCATTTTGGCTCTCACACCTTAACTAAATGTTGTAGACTCAAACTTTTTGCTGTCATTAGTATATTTTAGCAAAATAAAGATGATTCAAGCATTAATTTTATTGTGCTTTTGCTCATTTTGAAGATTTTGACATTTTCACCTGAAGTGTACAATCGGGCTGAAAATGCATTTAAAGCCATAAAAAGTTCATTTTGGCTCTCACACCTTAACTAAATGTTGTAAACTCAAACTTTTTGCTGTCATTAGTGTATGTTAGCAAAATGAAGATGATTCAAGCATTAATTTCATTGTGCTTTTGCTCATTTTGAAGATTTTGACATTTTCACCTGAAGTGTACAATCAGGCTGAAAATGCATTTAAAGCCATAAAAAGTTCATTTTGGCTCTCACACCTTAACTAAATGTTGTAGACTCAAACTTTTTGCTGTCATTAGTGTATTTTAGCAAAATGAAGATGATTCAAGCATTAATTTCATTGTGCTTTTGCTCATTTTGAAGATTTTGACATTTTCACCTGAAGTGTACAATCGGGCTGAAAATGCATTTAAAGCAATAAAAAGTTCATTTTGGCTCTCACACCTTAACTAAATGTTGTAGATTCAAACTTTTTGCTGTCATTAGTGTATTTTAGCAAAATGAAGATGATTCAAGCATTAATTTCATTGTGCTTTTGCTCATTTTGAAGATTTTGACATTTTCACCTGAAGTGTACAATTAGGGGCTGAAAACGCGTTTAAAGCAATAAAAAGTTCATTTTGGCTCTCACACCTTAACTAAATGTTGTAGACTCAAACTTTTTGCTGTCATTAGTATATTTTAGCAAAATGAAGATGATTCAAGCATTAATTTTATTGTGCTTTTGCTCATTTTGAAGATTTTGACATTTTCACCTGAAGTGTACAATCGGGCTGAAAATGCATTTAAAGCCATAAAAAGTTCATTTTGGCTCTCACACCTTAACTAAATGTTGTAGACTCAAACTTTTTGCTGTCATTAGTGTATGTTAGCAAAATGAAGATGATTCAAGCATTAATTTCATTGTGCTTTTGCTCATTTTGAAGATTTTGACATTTTCACCTGAAGTGTACAATCAGGCTGAAAATGCATTTAAAGCCATAAAAAGTTCATTTTGGCTCTCACACCTTAACTAAATGTTGTAGACTCAAACTTTTTGCTGTCATTAGTGTATTTTAGCAAAATGAAGATGATTCAAGCATTAATTTCATTGTGCTTTTGCTCATTTTGAAGATTTTGACATTTTCACCTGAAGTGTACAATCAGGCTGAAAATGCATTTAAAGCCATAAAAAGTTCATTTTGGCTCTCACACCTTAACTAAATGTTGTAGACTCAAACTTTTTGCTGTCATTAGTGTATTTTAGCAAAATGAAGATGATTCAAGCATTAATTTCATTGTGCTTTTGCTCATTTTGAAGATTTTGACATTTTCACCTGAAGTGTACAATTAGGGGCTGAAAACGCGTTTAAAGCAATAAAAAGTTCATTTTGGCTCTCACACCTTAACTAAATGTTGTAGACTCAAACTTTTTGCTGTCATTAGTATATTTTAGCAAAATAAAGATGATTCAAGCATTAATTTTATTGTGCTTTTGCTCATTTTGAAGATTTTGACATTTTCACCTGAAGTGTACAATCGGGCTGAAAATGCATTTAAAGCCATAAAAAGTTCATTTTGGCTCTCACACCTTAACTAAATGTTGTAAACTCAAACTTTTTGCTGTCATTAGTGTATGTTAGCAAAATGAAGATGATTCAAGCATTAATTTCATTGTGCTTTTGCTCATTTTGAAGATTTTGACATTTTCACCTGAAGTGTACAATCAGGCTGAAAATGCATTTAAAGCCATAAAAAGTTCATTTTGGCTCTCACACCTTAACTAAATGTTGTAGACTCAAACTTTTTGCTGTCATTAGTATATTTTAGCAAAATGAAGACGATTCAAGCATTAATTGTATTGTGCTTTTGCTCATTTTGAAGATTTTGACATTTTCACCTGAAGTGTACAATCGGGCTGAAAATGCATTTAAAGCCATAAAAAGTTCATTTTGGCTCTCACACCTTAACTAAATGTTGTAGACTCAAACTTTTTGCTGTCATTAGTGTATGTTAGCAAAATGAAGATGATTCAAGCATTAATTTCATTGTGCTTTTGCTCATTTTGAAGATTTTGACATTTTCACCTGAAGTGTACAATCGGGCTGAAAATGCATTTAAAGCCATAAAAAGTTCATTTTGGCTCTCACACCTTAACTAAATGTTGTAGACTCAAACTTTTTGCTGTCATTAGTGTATTTTAGCAAAATAAAGATGATTCAAGCATTAATTTCATTGTGCTTTTGCTCATTTTGAAGATTTTGACATTTTCACCTGAAGTGTACAATCGGGCTGAAAATGCATTTAAAGCAATAAAAAGTTCATTTTGGCTCTCACACCTTAACTAAATGTTGTAGATTCAAACTTTTTGCTGTCATTAGTGTATTGTAGCAAAATGAAGATGATTCAAGCATTAATTTCATTGTGCTTTTGCTCATTTTGAAGATTTTGACATTTTCACCTGAAGTGTACAATCGGGCTGAAAATGCATTTAAAGCAATAAAAAGTTCATTTTGGCTCTCACACCTTAACTAAATGTTGTAGATTCAAACTTTTTGCTGTCATTAGTGTATTGTAGCAAAATGAAGATGATTCAAGCATTAATTTTATTGTGCTTTTGCTCATTTTGAAGATTTTGACATTTTCACCTGAAGTGTACAATTAGGGGCTGAAAACGCGTTTAAAGCAATAAAAAGTTCATTTTGGCTCTCACACCTTAACTAAATGTTGTAGACTCAAACTTTTTGCTGTCATTAGTATATTTTAGCAAAATGACGATGATTCAAGCATTAATTTTATTTTGCTTTTGCTCATTTTGAAGATTTTGACATTTTCACCTGAAGTGTACAATCGGGCTGAAAATGCATTTAAAGCCATAAAAAGTTCATTTTGGCTCTCACACCTTAACTAAATGTTGTAGACTCAAAGTTTTTGCTGTCATTAGTGTATTTTAGCAAAATGAAGATGATTCAAGCATTAATTTCATTGTGCTTTTGCTCATTTTGAAGATTTTGACATTTTCACCTGAAGTGTACAATCAGGCTGAAAATGCATTTAAAGCCATAAAAAGTTCATTTTGGCTCTCACACCTTAACTAAATGTTGTAGACTCAAACTTTTTGCTGTCATTAGTGTATTTTAGCAAAATGAAGATGATTCAAGCATTAATTTCATTGTGCTTTTGCTCATTTTGAAGATTTTGACATTTTCACCTGAAGTGTACAATCAGGCTGAAAATGCATTTAAAGCCATAAAAAGTTCATTTTGGCTCTCACACCTTAACTAAATGTTGTAGACTCAAACTTTTTGCTGTCATTAGTGTATTTTAGCAAAATGAAGATGATTCAAGCATTAATTTCATTGTGCTTTTGCTCATTTTGAAGATTTTGACATTTTCACCTGAAGTGTACAATCAGGCTGAAAATGCATTTAAAGCCATAAAAAGTTCATTTTGGCTCTCACACCTTAACTAAATGTTGTAGACTCAAACTTTTTGCTGTCATTAGTGTATTTTAGCAAAATGAAGATGATTCAAGCATTAATTGTATTGTGCTTTTGCTCATTTTGAAGATTTTGACATTTTCACCTGAAGTGTACAATCGGGCTGAAAATGCATTTAAAGCCATAAAAAGTTCATTTTGGCTCTCACACCTTAACTAAATGTTGTAGACTCAAACTTTTTGCTGTCATTAGTGTATGTTAGCAAAATGAAGATGATTCAAGCATTAATTTCATTGTGCTTTTGCTCATTTTGAAGATTTTGACATTTTCACCTGAAGTGTACAATCAGGCTGAAAATGCATTTAAAGCCATAAAAAGTTCATTTTGGCTCTCACACCTTAACTAAATGTTGTAGACTCAAACGTTTTGCTGTCATTAGTGTATTTTAGCAAAATGAAGATGATTCAAGCATTAATTTCATTGTGCTTTTGCTCATTTTGAAGATTTTGACATTTTCACCTGAAGTGTACAATTAGGGGCTGAAAACGCGTTTAAAGCAATAAAAAGTTCATTTTGGCTCTCACACCTTAACTAAATGTTGTAGACTCAAACTTTTTGCTGTCATTAGTGTATTTTAGCAAAATGAAGATGATTCAAGCATTAATTGTATTGTGCTTTTGCTCATTTTGAAGATTTTGACATTTTCACCTGAAGTGTACAATCGGGCTGAAAATGCATTTAAAGCCATAAAAAGTTCATTTTGGCTCTCACACCTTAACTAAATGTTGTAGACTCAAACTTTTTGCTGTCATTAGTGTATGTTAGCAAAATGAAGATGATTCAAGCATTAATTTCATTGTGCTTTTGCTCATTTTGAAGATTTTGACATTTTCACCTGAAGTGTATAATCAGGCTGAAAATGCATTTAAAGCCATAAAAAGTTCATTTTGGCTCTCACACCTTAACTAAATGTTGTAGACTCAAACTTTTTGCTGTCATTAGTGTATTTCAGCAAAATGAAGATGATTCAAGCATTAATTTCATTGTGCTTTTGCTCATTTTGAAGATTTTGACATTTTCACCTGAAGTGTACAATCAGGCTGAAAATGCATTTAAAGCCATAAAAAGTTCATTTTGGCTCTCACACCTTAACTAAATGTTGTAGACTCAAACTTTTTGCTGTCATTAGTGTATTTTAGCAAAATGAAGATGATTCAAGCATTAATTTCATTGTGCTTTTGCTCATTTTGAAGATTTTGACATTTTCACCTGAAGTGTACAATCAGGCTGAAAATGCATTTAAAGCCATAAAAAGTTCATTTTGGCTCTCACACCTTAACTAAATGTTGTAGACTCAAACTTTTTGCTGTCATTAGTGTATTTTAGCAAAATAAAGATGATTCAAGCATTAATTTCATTGTGCTTTTGCTCATTTTGAAGATTTTGACATTTTCACCTGAAGTGTACAATCGGGCTGAAAATGCATTTAAAGCAATAAAAAGTTCATTTTGGCTCTCACACCTTAACTAAATGTTGTAGATTCAAACTTTTTGCTGTCATTAGTGTATTTTAGCAAAATGAAGATGATTCAAGCATTAATTTTATTGTGCTTTTGCTCATTTTGAAGATTTTGACATTTTCACCTGAAGTGTACAATTAGGGGCTGAAAACGCGTTTAAAGCAATAAAAAGTTCATTTTGGCTCTCACACCTTAACTAAATGTTGTAGACTCAAACTTTTTGCTGTCATTAGTATATTTTAGCAAAATGACGATGATTCAAGCATTATTTTTATTTTGCTTTTGCTCATTTTGAAGATTTTGACATTTTCACCTGAAGTGTACAATCGGGCTGAAAATGCATTTAAAGCCATAAAAAGTTCATTTTGGCTCTCACACCTTAACTAAATGTTGTAGACTCAAACTTTTTGCTGTCATTAGTGTATTTTAGCAAAATGAAGATGATTCAAGCATTAATTTCATTGTGCTTTTGCTCATTTTGAAGATTTTGACATTTTCACCTGAAGTGTACAATCAGGCTGAAAATGCATTTAAAGCCATAAAAAGTTCATTTTGGCTCTCACACCTTAACTAAATGTTGTAGACTCAAACTTTTTGCTGTCATTAGTGTATTTTAGCAAAATGAAGATGATTCAAGCATTAATTTCATTGTGCTTTTGCTCATTTTGAAGATTTTGACATTTTCACCTGAAGTGTATAATCAGGCTGAAAATGCATTTAAAGCCATAAAAAGTTCATTTTGGCTCTCACACCTTAACTAAATGTTGTAGACTCAAACTTTTTGCTGTCATTAGTGTATTTTAGCAAAATGAAGATGATTCAAGCATTAATTTCATTGTGCTTTTGCTCATTTTGAAGATTTTGACATTTTCACCTGAAGTGTACAATCAGGCTGAAAATGCATTTAAAGCCATAAAAAGTTCATTTTGGCTCTCACACCTTAACTAAATGTTGTAGACTCAAACTTTTTGCTGTCATTAGTGTATTTTAGCAAAATGAAGATGATTCAAGCATTAATTTCATTGTGCTTTTGCTCATTTTGAAGATTTTGACATTTTCACCTGAAGTGTACAATCAGGCTGAAAATGCATTTAAAGCCATAAAAAGTTCATTTTGGCTCTCACACCTTAACTAAATGTTGTAGACTCAAACTTTTTGCTGTCATTAGTGTATTTTAGCAAAATAAAGATGATTCAAGCATTAATTTCATTGTGCTTTTGCTCATTTTGAAGATTTTGACATTTTCACCTGAAGTGTACAATCGGGCTGAAAATGCATTTAAAGCAATAAAAAGTTCATTTTGGCTCTCACACCTTAACTAAATGTTGTAGATTCAAACTTTTTGCTGTCATTAGTGTATTTTAGCAAAATGAAGATGATTCAAGCATTAATTTTATTGTGCTTTTGCTCATTTTGAAGATTTTGACATTTTCACCTGAAGTGTACAATTAGGGGCTGAAAACGCGTTTAAAGCAATAAAAAGTTCATTTTGTCTCTCACACCTTAACTAAATGTTGTAGACTCAAACTTTTTGCTGTCATTAGTATATTTTAGCAAAATGACGATGATTCAAGCATTAATTTTATTTTGCTTTTGCTCATTTTGAAGATTTTGACATTTTCACCTGAAGTGTACAATCGGGCTGAAAATGCATTTAAAGCCATAAAAAGTTCATTTTGGCTCTCACACCTTAACTAAATGTTGTAGACTCAAACTTTTTAATGTCATTAGTGTATTTTAGCAAAATGAAGATGATTCAAGCATTAATTTCATTGTGCTTTTGCTCATTTTGAAGATTTTGACATTTTCACCTGAAGTGTACAATCAGGCTGAAAATGCATTTAAAGCCATAAAAAGTTCATTTTGGCTCTCACACCTTAACTAAATGTTGTAGACTCAAACTTTTTGCTGTCATTAGTGTATTTTAGCAAAATGAAGATGATTCAAGCATTAATTTCATTGTGCTTTTGCTCATTTTGAAGATTTTGACATTTTCACCTGAAGTGTACAATCAGGCTGAAAATGCATTTAAAGCCATAAAAAGTTCATTTTGGCTCTCACACCTTAACTAAATGTTGTAGACTCAAACTTTTTGCTGTCATTAGTGTATTTTAGCAAAATGAAGATGATTCAAGCATTAATTTCATTGTGCTTTTGCTCATTTTGAAGATTTTGACATTTTCACCTGAAGTGTACAATTAGGGGCTGAAAACGCGTTTAAAGCAATAAAAAGTTCATTTTGGCTCTCACACCTTAACTAAATGTTGTAGACTCAAACTTTTTGCTGTCATTAGTATATTTTAGCAAAATGAAGATGATTCAAGCATTAATTGTATTGTGCTTTTGCTCATTTTGAAGATTTTGACATTTTCACCTGAAGTGTACAATCGGGCTGAAAATGCATTTAAAGCCATAAAAAGTTAATTTTGGCTCTCACACCTTAACTAAATGTTGTAGACTCAAACTTTTTGCTGTCATTATTGTATGTTAGCAAAATGAAGATGATTCAAGCATTAATTTCATTGTGCTTTTGCTCATTTTGAAGATTTTGACATTTTCACCTGAAGTGTACAATCAGGCTGAAAATGCATTTAAAGCCATAAAAAGTTCATTTTGGCACTCACACCTTAACTAAATGTTGTAGACTCAAACTTTTTGCTGTCATTAGTGTATTTTAGCAAAATGAAGATGATTCAAGCATTAATTTCATTGTGCTTTTGCTCATTTTGAAGATTTTGACATTTTCACCTGAAGTGTACAATCAGGCTGTAAATGCATTTAAAGCCATAAAAAGTTCATTTTGGCTCTCACACCTTAACTAAATGTTGTAGACTCAAACTTTTTGCTGTCATTAGTGTATTTTAGCAAAATGAAGATGATTCAAGCATTAATTTCATTGTGCTTTTGCTCATTTTGAAGATTTTGACATTTTCACCTGAAGTGTACAATCGGGCTGAAAATGCATTTAAAGCCATAAAAAGTTCATTTTGGCTCTCACACCTTAACTAAATGTTGTAGACTCAAACTTTTTGCTGTCATTAGTGTATTTTGGCAAAATGAAGATGATTCAGGCATTAATTTCATTGTGCTTTTGCTCATTTTGAAGATTTTGACATTTTCACCTGAAGTGTACAATCAGGCTGAAAATGCATTTAAAGCCATAAAAAGTTCATTTTGGCTCTCACACCTTAACTAAATGTTGTAGATTCAAACTTTTTGCTGTCATTAGTGTATTATAGCAAAATGAAGATGATTCAAGCATTAATTTCATTGTGCTTTTGCTCATTTTGAAGATTTTGACATTTTCACCTGAAGTGTACAATTAGGGGCTGAAAACGCGTTTAAAGCAATAAAAAGTTCATTTTGGCTCTCACACCTTAACTAAATGTTGTAGACTCAAACGTTTTGCTGTCATTAGTGTATTTTAGCAAAATGAAGATGATTCAAGCATTAATTTCATTGTGCTTTTGCTCATTTTGAAGATTTTGACATTTTCACCTGAAGTGTACAATCAGGCTGAAAATGCATTTAAAGCCATAAAAAGTTCATTTTGGCTCTCACACCTTAACTAAATGTTGTAGACTCAAACTTTTTGCTGTCATTAGTGTATTTTAGCAAAATGAAGATGATTCAAGCATTAATTTCATTGTGCTTTTGCTCATTTTGAAGATTTTGACATTTTCACCTGAAGTGTACAATCAGGCTGAAAATGCATTTAAAGCCATAAAAAGTTCATTTTGGCTCTCACACCTTAACTAAATGTTGTAGACTCAAAATTTTTGCTGTCATTAGTGTATTTTAGCAAAATGAAGATGATTCAAGCATTAATTTCATTGTGCTTTTGCTCATTTTGAAGATTTTGACATTTTCACCTGAAGTGTACAATCAGGTTAAAAATGCATTTAAAGCCATAAAAAGTTCATTTTGGCTCTCACACCTTAACTAAATGTTGTAGACTCAAACTTTTTGCTGTCATTAGTGTATTTTAGCAAAATGAAGATGATTCAAGCATTAATTTCATTGTGCTTTTGCTCATTTTGAAGATTTTGACATTTTCACCTGAAGTGTACAATTAGGGGCTGAAAACGCGTTTAAAGCAATAAAAAGTTCATTTTGGCTCTCACACCTTAACTAAATGTTGTAGACTCAAACTTTTTGCTGTCATTAGTATATTTTAGCAAAATGAAGATGATTCAAGCATTAATTGTATTGTGCTTTTGCTCATTTTGAAGATTTTGACATTTTCACCTGAAGTGTACAATCGGGCTGAAAATGCATTTAAAGCCATAAAAAGTTCATTTTGGCTCTCACACCTTAACTAAATGTTGTAGACTCAAACTTTTTGCTGTCATTAGTGTATGTTAGCAAAATGAAGATGATTCAAGCATTAATTTCATTGTGCTTTTGCTCATTTTGAAGATTTTGACATTTTCACCTGAAGTGTACAATCAGGCTGAAAATGCATTTAAAGCCATAAAAAGTTCATTTTGGCACTCACACCTTAACTAAATGTTGTAGACTCAAACTTTTTGCTGTCATTAGTGTATTTTAGCAAAATGAAGATGATTCAAGCATTAATTTCATTGTGCTTTTGCTCATTTTGAAGATTTTGACATTTTCACCTGAAGTGTACAATCAGGCTGAAAATGCATTTAAAGCCATAAAAAGTTCATTTTGGCTCTCACACCTTAACTAAATGTTGTAGACTCAAACTTTTTGCTGTCATTAGTGTATTTTAGCAAAATGAAGATGATTCAAGCATTAATTTCATTGTGCTTTTGCTCATTTTGAAGATTTTGACATTTTCACCTGAAGTGTACAATCGGGCTGAAAATGCATTTAAAGCCATAAAAAGTTCATTTTGGCTCTCACACCTTAACTAAATGTTGTAGACTCAAACTTTTTGCTGTCATTAGTGTATTTTGGCAAAATGAAGATGATTCAGGCATTAATTTCATTGTGCTTTTGCTCATTTTGAAGATTTTGACATTTTCACCTGAAGTGTACAATCAGGCTGAAAATGCATTTAAAGCCATAAAAAGTTCATTTTGGCTCTCACACCTTAACTAAATGTTGTAGATTCAAACGTTTTGCTGTCATTAGTGTATTATAGCAAAATGAAGATGATTCAAGCATTAATTTCATTGTGCTTTTGCTCATTTTGAAGATTTTGACATTTTCACCTGAAGTGTACAATTAGGGGCTGAAAACGCGTTTAAAGCAATAAAAAGTTCATTTTGGCTCTCACACCTTAACTAAATGTTGTAGACTCAAACTTTTTGCTGTCATTAGTATATTTTAGCAAAATGAAGATGATTCAAGCATTAATTTTTTTTTGCTTTTGCTCATTTTGAAGATTTTGACATTTTCACCCGAAGTGTACAATCGGGCTGAAAATGCATTTAAAGCCATAAAAAGTTCATTTTGGCTCTCACACCTAACTAAATGTTGTAGACTCAAACTTTTTGCTGTCATTAGTGTATTTTAGCAAAATGAAGATGATTCAAGCATTAATTTCATTGTGCTTTTGCTCATTTTGAAGATTTTGACATTTTCACCTGAAGTGTACAATCAGGCTGAAAATGCATTTAAAGCCATAAAAAGTTCATTTTGGCTCTCACACCTTAACTAAATGTTGTAGACTCAAACTTTTTGCTGTCATTAGTGTATGTTAGCAAAATGAAGATGATTCAAGCATTAATTTCATTGTGCTTTTGCTCATTTTGAAGATTTTGACATTTTCACCTGAAGTGTACAATCAGGCTGAAAATGCATTTAAAGCCATAAAAAGTTCATTTTGGCTCTCACACCTTAACTAAATGTTGTAGACTCAAACTTTTTGCTGTCATTAGTGTATTTTAGCAAAATGAAGATGATTCAAGCATTAATTTCATTGTGCTTTTGCTCATTTTGAAGATTTTGACATTTTCACCTGAAGTGTACAATCAGGCTGAAAATGCATTTAAAGCCATAAAAAGTTCATTTTGGCTCTCACACCTTAACTAAATGTTGTAGACTCAAACTTTTTGCTGTCATTAGTGTATTTTGGCAAAATGAAGATGATTCAGGCATTAATTTCATTGTGCTTTTGCTCATTTTGAAGATTTTGACATTTTCACCTGAAGTGTACAATCAGGCTGAAAATGCATTTAAAGCCATAAAAAGTTCATTTTGGCTCTCACACCTTAACTAAATGTTGTAGATTCAAACTTTTTGCTGTCATTAGTGTATTATAGCAAAATGAAGATGATTCAAGCATTAATTTCATTGTGCTTTTGCTCATTTTGAAGATTTTGACATTTTCACCTGAAGTGTACAATTAGGGGCTGAAAACGCGTTTAAAGCAATAAAAAGTTCATTTTGGCTCTCACACCTTAACTAAATGTTGTAGACTCAAACGTTTTGCTGTCATTAGTGTATTTTAGCAAAATGAAGATGATTCAAGCATTAATTTCATTGTGCTTTTGCTCATTTTGAAGATTTTGACATTTTCACCTGAAGTGTACAATCAGGCTGAAAATGCATTTAAAGCCATAAAAAGTTCATTTTGGCTCTCACACCTTAACTAAATGTTGTAGACTCAAACTTTTTGCTGTCATTAGTGTATTTTAGCAAAATGAAGATGATTCAAGCATTAATTTCATTGTGCTTTTGCTCATTTTGAAGATTTTGACATTTTCACCTGAAGTGTACAATCAGGCTGAAAATGCATTTAAAGCCATAAAAAGTTCATTTTGGCTCTCACACCTTAACTAAATGTTGTAGACTCAAAATTTTTGCTGTCATTAGTGTATTTTAGCAAAATGAAGATGATTCAAGCATTAATTTCATTGTGCTTTTGCTCATTTTGAAGATTTTGACATTTTCACCTGAAGTGTACAATCAGGTTAAAAATGCATTTAAAGCCATAAAAAGTTCATTTTGGCTCTCACACCTTAACTAAATGTTGTAGACTCAAACTTTTTGCTGTCATTAGTGTATTTTAGCAAAATGAAGATGATTCAAGCATTAATTTCATTGTGCTTTTGCTCATTTTGAAGATTTTGACATTTTCACCTGAAGTGTACAATTAGGGGCTGAAAACGCGTTTAAAGCAATAAAAAGTTCATTTTGGCTCTCACACCTTAACTAAATGTTGTAGACTCAAACTTTTTGCTGTCATTAGTATATTTTAGCAAAATGAAGATGATTCAAGCATTAATTGTATTGTGCTTTTGCTCATTTTGAAGATTTTGACATTTTCACCTGAAGTGTACAATCGGGCTGAAAATGCATTTAAAGCCATAAAAAGTTCATTTTGGCTCTCACACCTTAACTAAATGTTGTAGACTCAAACTTTTTGCTGTCATTAGTGTATGTTAGCAAAATGAAGATGATTCAAGCATTAATTTCATTGTGCTTTTGCTCATTTTGAAGATTTTGACATTTTCACCTGAAGTGTACAATCAGGCTGAAAATGCATTTAAAGCCATAAAAAGTTCATTTTGGCACTCACACCTTAACTAAATGTTGTAGACTCAAACTTTTTGCTGTCATTAGTGTATTTTAGCAAAATGAAGATGATTCAAGCATTAATTTCATTGTGCTTTTGCTCATTTTGAAGATTTTGACATTTTCACCTGAAGTGTACAATCAGGCTGAAAATGCATTTAAAGCCATAAAAAGTTCATTTTGGCTCTCACACCTTAACTAAATGTTGTAGACTCAAACTTTTTGCTGTCATTAGTGTATTTTAGCAAAATGAAGATGATTCAAGCATTAATTTCATTGTGCTTTTGCTCATTTTGAAGATTTTGACATTTTCACCTGAAGTGTACAATCGGGCTGAAAATGCATTTAAAGCCATAAAAAGTTCATTTTGGCTCTCACACCTTAACTAAATGTTGTAGACTCAAACTTTTTGCTGTCATTAGTGTATTTTGGCAAAATGAAGATGATTCAGGCATTAATTTCATTGTGCTTTTGCTCATTTTGAAGATTTTGACATTTTCACCTGAAGTGTACAATCAGGCTGAAAATGCATTTAAAGCCATAAAAAGTTCATTTTGGCTCTCACACCTTAACTAAATGTTGTAGATTCAAACTTTTTGCTGTCATTAGTGTATTATAGCAAAATGAAGATGATTCAAGCATTAATTTCATTGTGCTTTTGCTCATTTTGAAGATTTTGACATTTTCACCTGAAGTGTACAATTAGGGGCTGAAAACGCGTTTAAAGCAATAAAAAGTTCATTTTGGCTCTCACACCTTAACTAAATGTTGTAGACTCAAACTTTTTGCTGTCATTAGTATATTTTAGCAAAATGAAGATGATTCAAGCATTAATTTTTTTTTGCTTTTGCTCATTTTGAAGATTTTGACATTTTCACCCGAAGTGTACAATCGGGCTGAAAATGCATTTAAAGCCATAAAAAGTTCATTTTGGCTCTCACACCTAACTAAATGTTGTAGACTCAAACTTTTTGCTGTCATTAGTGTATTTTAGCAAAATGAAGATGATTCAAGCATTAATTTCATTGTGCTTTTGCTCATTTTGAAGATTTTGACATTTTCACCTGAAGTGTACAATCAGGCTGAAAATGCATTTAAAGCCATAAAAAGTTCATTTTGGCTCTCACACCTTAACTAAATGTTGTAGACTCAAACTTTTTGCTGTCATTAGTGTATGTTAGCAAAATGAAGATGATTCAAGCATTAATTTCATTGTGCTTTTGCTCATTTTGAAGATTTTGACATTTTCACCTGAAGTGTACAATCAGGCTGAAAATGCATTTAAAGCCATAAAAAGTTCATTTTGGCTCTCACACCTTAACTAAATGTTGTAGACTCAAACTTTTTGCTGTCATTAGTGTATTTTAGCAAAATGAAGATGATTCAAGCATTAATTTCATTGTGCTTTTGCTCATTTTGAAGATTTTGACATTTTCACCTGAAGTGTACAATCAGGCTGAAAATGCATTTAAAGCCATAAAAAGTTCATTTTGGCTCTCACACCTTAACTAAATGTTGTAGACTCAAACTTTTTGCTGTCATCAGTGTATTTTAGCAAAATGAAGATGATTCAAGCATTAATTTCATTGTGCTTTTGCTCATTTTGAAGATTTTGACATTTTCACCTGATGTGTACAATTAGGGGCTGAAAACGCGTTTAAAGCAATAAAAAGTTCATTTTGGCTCTCACACCTTAACTAAATGTTGTAGACTCAAACTTTTTGCTGTCATTAGTATATTTTAGAAAAATGAAGATGATTCAAGCATTAATTTTATTGTGCTTTTGCTCATTTTGAAGATTTTGACATTTTCACCTGAAGTGTACAATCGGGCTGAAAATGCATTTAAAGCCATAAAAAGTTCATTTTGGCTCTCACACCTTAACTAAATGTTGTAGACTCAAACTTTTTGCTGTCATTAGTGTATGTTAGCAAAATGAAGATGATTCAAGCATTAATTTCATTGTGCTTTTGCTAATTTTGAAGATTTTTTTCATTTTCACCTGAAGTGTACAATCAGGCTGAAAATGCATTTAAAGCCATAAAAAGTTCATTTTGGCTCTCACACCTTAACTAAATGTTGTAGACTCAAACTTTTTGCTGTCATTAGTGTATTTTGGCAAAATGAAGATGATTCAGGCATTAATTTCATTGTGCTTTTGCTCATTTTGAAGATTTTGACATTTTCACCTGAAGTGTACAATCGGGCTGAAAATGCATTTAAAGCCATAAAAAGTTCATTTTGGCTCTCACACCTTAACTAAATGTTGTAGACTCAAACTTTTTGCTGTCATTAGTGTATTTCAGCAAAATGAAGATGATTCAAGCATTAATTTCATTGTGCTTTTGCTCATTTTGAAGATTTTGACATTTTCACCTGAAGTGTACAATCAGGCTGAAAATGCATTTAAAGCCATAAAAAGTTCATTTTGGCTCTCACACCTTAACTAAATGTTGTAGACTCAAACTTTTTGCTGTCATTAGTGTATTTTAGCAAAATGAAGATGATTCAAGCATTAATTTCATTGTGCTTTTGCTCATTTTGAAGATTTTGACATTTTCACCTGAAGTGTACAATCAGGCTGAAAATGCATTTAAAGCCATAAAAAGTTCATTTTGGCTCTCACACCTTAACTAAATGTTGTAGACTCAAACTTTTTGCTGTCATTAGTGTATTTTAGCAAAATAAAGATGATTCAAGCATTAATTTCATTGTGCTTTTGCTCATTTTGAAGATTTTGACATTTTCACCTGAAGTGTACAATCGGGCTGAAAATGCATTTAAAGCAATAAAAAGTTCATTTTGGCTCTCACACCTTAACTAAATGTTGTAGATTCAAACTTTTTGCTGTCATTAGTGTATTTTAGCAAAATGAAGATGATTCAAGCATTAATTTTATTGTGCTTTTGCTCATTTTGAAGATTTTGACATTTTCACCTGAAGTGTACAATTAGGGGCTGAAAACGCGTTTAAAGCAATAAAAAGTTCATTTTGGCTCTCACACCTTAACTAAATGTTGTAGACTCAAACTTTTTGCTGTCATTAGTATATTTTAGCAAAATGACGATGATTCAAGCATTATTTTTATTTTGCTTTTGCTCATTTTGAAGATTTTGACATTTTCACCTGAAGTGTACAATCGGGCTGAAAATGCATTTAAAGCCATAAAAAGTTCATTTTGGCTCTCACACCTTAACTAAATGTTGTAGACTCAAACTTTTTGCTGTCATTAGTGTATTTTAGCAAAATGAAGATGATTCAAGCATTAATTTCATTGTGCTTTTGCTCATTTTGAAGATTTTGACATTTTCACCTGAAGTGTACAATCAGGCTGAAAATGCATTTAAAGCCATAAAAAGTTCATTTTGGCTCTCACACCTTAACTAAATGTTGTAGACTCAAACTTTTTGCTGTCATTAGTGTATTTTAGCAAAATGAAGATGATTCAAGCATTAATTTCATTGTGCTTTTGCTCATTTTGAAGATTTTGACATTTTCACCTGAAGTGTATAATCAGGCTGAAAATGCATTTAAAGCCATAAAAAGTTCATTTTGGCTCTCACACCTTAACTAAATGTTGTAGACTCAAACTTTTTGCTGTCATTAGTGTATTTTAGCAAAATGAAGATGATTCAAGCATTAATTTCATTGTGCTTTTGCTCATTTTGAAGATTTTGACATTTTCACCTGAAGTGTACAATCAGGCTGAAAATGCATTTAAAGCCATAAAAAGTTCATTTTGGCTCTCACACCTTAACTAAATGTTGTAGACTCAAACTTTTTGCTGTCATTAGTGTATTTTAGCAAAATGAAGATGATTCAAGCATTAATTTCATTGTGCTTTTGCTCATTTTGAAGATTTTGACATTTTCACCTGAAGTGTACAATCAGGCTGAAAATGCATTTAAAGCCATAAAAAGTTCATTTTGGCTCTCACACCTTAACTAAATGTTGTAGACTCAAACTTTTTGCTGTCATTAGTGTATTTTAGCAAAATAAAGATGATTCAAGCATTAATTTCATTGTGCTTTTGCTCATTTTGAAGATTTTGACATTTTCACCTGAAGTGTACAATCGGGCTGAAAATGCATTTAAAGCAATAAAAAGTTCATTTTGGCTCTCACACCTTAACTAAATGTTGTAGATTCAAACTTTTTGCTGTCATTAGTGTATTTTAGCAAAATGAAGATGATTCAAGCATTAATTTTATTGTGCTTTTGCTCATTTTGAAGATTTTGACATTTTCACCTGAAGTGTACAATTAGGGGCTGAAAACGCGTTTAAAGCAATAAAAAGTTCATTTTGTCTCTCACACCTTAACTAAATGTTGTAGACTCAAACTTTTTGCTGTCATTAGTATATTTTAGCAAAATGACGATGATTCAAGCATTAATTTTATTTTGCTTTTGCTCATTTTGAAGATTTTGACATTTTCACCTGAAGTGTACAATCGGGCTGAAAATGCATTTAAAGCCATAAAAAGTTCATTTTGGCTCTCACACCTTAACTAAATGTTGTAGACTCAAACTTTTTAATGTCATTAGTGTATTTTAGCAAAATGAAGATGATTCAAGCATTAATTTCATTGTGCTTTTGCTCATTTTGAAGATTTTGACATTTTCACCTGAAGTGTACAATCAGGCTGAAAATGCATTTAAAGCCATAAAAAGTTCATTTTGGCTCTCACACCTTAACTAAATGTTGTAGACTCAAACTTTTTGCTGTCATTAGTGTATTTTAGCAAAATGAAGATGATTCAAGCATTAATTTCATTGTGCTTTTGCTCATTTTGAAGATTTTGACATTTTCACCTGAAGTGTACAATCAGGCTGAAAATGCATTTAAAGCCATAAAAAGTTCATTTTGGCTCTCACACCTTAACTAAATGTTGTAGACTCAAACTTTTTGCTGTCATTAGTGTATTTTAGCAAAATGAAGATGATTCAAGCATTAATTTCATTGTGCTTTTGCTCATTTTGAAGATTTTGACATTTTCACCTGAAGTGTACAATTAGGGGCTGAAAACGCGTTTAAAGCAATAAAAAGTTCATTTTGGCTCTCACACCTTAACTAAATGTTGTAGACTCAAACTTTTTGCTGTCATTAGTATATTTTAGCAAAATGAAGATGATTCAAGCATTAATTGTATTGTGCTTTTGCTCATTTTGAAGATTTTGACATTTTCACCTGAAGTGTACAATCGGGCTGAAAATGCATTTAAAGCCATAAAAAGTTAATTTTGGCTCTCACACCTTAACTAAATGTTGTAGACTCAAACTTTTTGCTGTCATTATTGTATGTTAGCAAAATGAAGATGATTCAAGCATTAATTTCATTGTGCTTTTGCTCATTTTGAAGATTTTGACATTTTCACCTGAAGTGTACAATCAGGCTGAAAATGCATTTAAAGCCATAAAAAGTTCATTTTGGCACTCACACCTTAACTAAATGTTGTAGACTCAAACTTTTTGCTGTCATTAGTGTATTTTAGCAAAATGAAGATGATTCAAGCATTAATTTCATTGTGCTTTTGCTCATTTTGAAGATTTTGACATTTTCACCTGAAGTGTACAATCAGGCTGTAAATGCATTTAAAGCCATAAAAAGTTCATTTTGGCTCTCACACCTTAACTAAATGTTGTAGACTCAAACTTTTTGCTGTCATTAGTGTATTTTAGCAAAATGAAGATGATTCAAGCATTAATTTCATTGTGCTTTTGCTCATTTTGAAGATTTTGACATTTTCACCTGAAGTGTACAATCGGGCTGAAAATGCATTTAAAGCCATAAAAAGTTCATTTTGGCTCTCACACCTTAACTAAATGTTGTAGACTCAAACTTTTTGCTGTCATTAGTGTATTTTGGCAAAATGAAGATGATTCAGGCATTAATTTCATTGTGCTTTTGCTCATTTTGAAGATTTTGACATTTTCACCTGAAGTGTACAATCAGGCTGAAAATGCATTTAAAGCCATAAAAAGTTCATTTTGGCTCTCACACCTTAACTAAATGTTGTAGATTCAAACTTTTTGCTGTCATTAGTGTATTATAGCAAAATGAAGATGATTCAAGCATTAATTTCATTGTGCTTTTGCTCATTTTGAAGATTTTGACATTTTCACCTGAAGTGTACAATTAGGGGCTGAAAACGCGTTTAAAGCAATAAAAAGTTCATTTTGGCTCTCACACCTTAACTAAATGTTGTAGACTCAAACTTTTTGCTGTCATTAGTATATTTTAGCAAAATGAAGATGATTCAAGCATTAATTTTATTTTGCTTTTGCTCATTTTGAAGATTTTGACATTTTCACCCGAAGTGTACAATCGGGCTGAAAATGCATTTAAAGCCATAAAAAGTTCATTTTGGCTCTCACACCTTAACTAAATGTTGTAGACTCAAACTTTTTGCTGTCATTAGTGTATTTTAGCAAAATGAAGATGATTCAAGCATTAATTTCATTGTGCTTTTGCTCATTTTGAAGATTTTGACATTTTCACCTGAAGTGTACAATCAGGCTGAAAATGCATTTAAAGCCATAAAAAGTTCATTTTGGCTCTCACACCTTAACTAAATGTTGTAGACTCAAAATTTTTGCTGTCATTAGTGTATGTTAGCAAAATGAAGATGATTCAAGCATTAATTTCATTGTGCTTTTCCTCATTTTGAAGATTTTGACATTTTCACCTGAAGTGTACAATCAGGCTGAAAATGCATTTAAAGCCATAAAAAGTTCATTTTGGCTCTCACACCTTAACTAAATGTTGTAGACTCAAACGTTTTGCTGTCATTAGTGTATTTTAGCAAAATGAAGATGATTCAAGCATTAATTTCATTGTGCTTTTGCTCATTTTGAAGATTTTGACATTTTCACCTGAAGTGTACAATCAGGCTGAAAATGCATTTAAAGCCATAAAAAGTTCATTTTGGCTCTCACACCTTAACTAAATGTTGTAGACTCAAACTTTTTGCTGTCATTAGTGTATTTTAGCAAAATGAAGATGATTCAAGCATTAATTTCATTGTGCTTTTGCTCATTTTGAAGATTTTGACATTTTCACCTGAAGTGTACAATCAGGCTGAAAATGCATTTAAAGCCATAAAAAGTTCATTTTGGCTCTCACACCTTAACTAAATGTTGTAGACTCAAACTTTTTGCTGTCATTAGTGTATTTTAGCAAAATGAAGATGATTCAAGCATTAATTTCATTGTGCTTTTGCTCATTTTGAAGATTTTGACATTTTCACCTGAAGTGTACAATCAGGTTAAAAATGCATTTAAAGCCATAAAAAGTTCATTTTGGCTCTCACACCTTAACTAAATGTTGTAGACTCAAACTTTTTGCTGTCATTAGTGTATTTTAGCAAAATGAAGATGATTCAAGCATTAATTTCATTGTGCTTTTGCTCATTTTGAAGATTTTGACATTTTCACCTGAAGTGTACAATTAGGGGCTGAAAACGCGTTTAAAGCAATAAAAAGTTCATTTTGGCTCTCACACCTTAACTAAATGTTGTAGACTCAAACTTTTTGCTGTCATTAGTATATTTTAGCAAAATGAAGATGATTCAAGCATTAATTGTATTGTGCTTTTGCTCATTTTGAAGATTTTGACATTTTCACCTGAAGTGTACAATCGGGCTGAAAATGCATTTAAAGCCATAAAAAGTTCATTTTGGCTCTCACACCTTAACTAAATGTTGTAGACTCAAACTTTTTGCTGTCATTAGTGTATGTTAGCAAAATGAAGATGATTCAAGCATTAATTTCATTGTGCTTTTGCTCATTTTGAAGATTTTGACATTTTCACCTGAAGTGTACAATCAGGCTGAAAATGCATTTAAAGCCATAAAAAGTTCATTTTGGCACTCACACCTTAACTAAATGTTGTAGACTCAAACTTTTTGCTGTCATTAGTGTATTTTAGCAAAATGAAGATGATTCAAGCATTAATTTCATTGTGCTTTTGCTCATTTTGAAGATTTTGACATTTTCACCTGAAGTGTACAATCAGGCTGAAAATGCATTTAAAGCCATAAAAAGTTCATTTTGGCTCTCACACCTTAACTAAATGTTGTAGACTCAAACTTTTTGCTGTCATTAGTGTATTTTAGCAAAATGAAGATGATTCAAGCATTAATTTCATTGTGCTTTTGCTCATTTTGAAGATTTTGACATTTTCACCTGAAGTGTACAATCGGGCTGAAAATGCATTTAAAGCCATAAAAAGTTCATTTTG